>NW_005435067.1:17336-44033 GCF_000147415.1 Chlorella variabilis
AACCAGGCCCCCCCCCCCCCCTCACCTCCACCAGCGAGCCATCCAGCGGCAGCAGCGCCGACAGCAGCCAGTAGAGCAGCGGCTGCGGGGCGGGGCCCAGCTGCGGCAGCGGCCGGCCCGGCCGCCCGTCAGGCGTGGGCAGGGTCTCCTCCAGCCGCTGCAGCAGCTGCTCGCGCTGCTGCTGCAGCATGCGCGCCACGGAGGCGGCCTCCGCTGGCAGTTGCTCAGTAGCTGCCAGGCTGCCCGCCGCCGCGGCCGCCGCCGCCGTCGCCGGCTGCATCAGCTGGTCGCACACCACTTGGCGCAGCGCGGGCTGCTGCCCCAGCTGCCCCAGCCAGCCCATCAGGCGCAGCGCAGCGGAGTGCTCCTGGGCGGGGCTGGGGGCACCGGCAGGCGCGGGGCTGCCCTCCGGCCTCAGGCAGCCTGCAGGCCAGGGCCAAAGGGCCAAGCACGGAACCGGGCGGCTTGGCCTGCAGTACCGACACGTGCAAAGTACCAGCATGCAGCGCAGGGGTGGCCCCCGCCTCAGGCACTTCCATGCCTTCAGGCAGCACGCCTGGGGTCCCACCCACCTTCCAGTGCCAGCTGCAGCCTGGCCAGGCAGCACCCCACTACGCCGCTCGCCACCGCCTCGTCGGCGGCGGGCAGGGCGGGCGCGGGGGCGGCGCCGCGGCCCTCGCCGACAGGCCTGCGGCACATCAGCACCGATTTGTCGGCGCCACATCAGCATGCCACATCAGCGTGCAACGTCAGGTCTGCGGCCATGCATTTGCATTGCACGCCGCTGCCCTGCAGCACCAGACTCGACCCCCCAGCATGCAGCCCTCGCCCCGTGCCTGTGCTGGCGGCAGCAGCCCTCGGTCCGCCAGCTGCTCATGTCCCCGCAGTCGCAGCAGCCGCCCGCGTCTGCAGAGGCCAGGGGGGCCGGCGGTGGCAGCAAGGCGGTGAGCCGTGGATTTTGCACGCCCCGCGCTGCATCTTTGCCATCTCCCTCTTTGCCCACGCTGGCTTTTACAAAACACACACACACACACACCAGCCCCGCTACCCGCCTGAGGTGTACATCACAAAGTCGTGCCCCTCGTGCTCAGAGGCCTGCAGGGGTGGTGGTGTGTGGTGGTGGAGGGGATGGGAGGGGACGCGTAAGCCGCCACCACAGGCAAGTTGGCTGACGGGCAGGCACCTTTGCGGGAAGCAGGCGAGCAGGCGATGGGCGGGATGCGGGCGGAAGGGCGAGGCCCCGCGGGGCTGGAAGGCAGCAGAGCGGTGGCAGCGGGCCTGCCGCCGCACCCTGAAGCAGTCGACGCAGATGGCGGCGGAGGGCGACAGGCCGCAGGTGTGGCACCTGAGGGGGGCAGGCAGGCGGGCAGGGCGGGCAGAGCAGGTGTGGGCAGGTGGGCTGCCAGGCTCGCATGCCGGCAAGGCATCGAGGGAGGAAAAGCCGCCGGGGCCCAGCCTGCCGCCCTGGCAGCGGCGGTGGCACACAGGCCCTCTCCTCCGCCACGCGCCACCCGCCCCGCGCCGAACCTGTAGGCAATGGTGCCGGCGGTCCACACGCGGGTGCAGGGCCCGCCGCCGCCGCCCCCGGGGGCCAGCATCTGCAGGTACTGGGGCAGGCTGGCGGCGCCGCGCAGCGCGCACAGCAGCGCGGCGGCCCGCGCCAGGCTGCCCTCCAGCTCCCCGCCCGCCCCCAGCCACCCGGCGGCACTCATCCCCGACACAGCCTGGTACAGCCGGGCGCCCGCCGCACGTGGCAAGGGGCGCTGGGCCTGCACGGATGATAGCATGGGCGGGGATTGGGCAAAGGGGGAAGGCGGGAAAAGGGGGTGGCGGCGGGGGTGGCGGGCGCAGGCAGTGGCAGCAGGGGGGCGCACCTGGTCCATAGAGACTCCTGCGGATCACCAGAGACGACTTGGGTCGCCCTGCGGCATGTTTGAGAGTCTCTGAGGGGCAGCTGCAGGGGTTCGCAGTGTGCGCGAGTTTACGCAGTGGTGGCAGCTCGAGGGCTTTCAAACCGGGCGACAGAAGGGTACACCCGGAAGCTTTCATCCATCCCAACCCCTGCCGAGGCTGTTCCGGCTCGGCCTGCCCCGTCGTGCCCAGCTGGACAGGCGGGGAGGCCAGGCTAGACCCGGCCGCCGCCATCGCGACATCGATCGATTATCCAGACACGGGCCCTGCACCTCCCAATCGCTGCGACACCACATCTCCTGCATGGCAGAAGAGTACAGCGCGGAGCGCTTCCTGGAAGAGGCACCCGCCAGCGGGAAGGAGGTGGCGTCAAGGGTGAAGGCCTGGATCGCTGCACACCACCACGAGGAGGTCCCCGACACCACCGCCGCCGCTGCCGCCGCTCCAGGCAGCGAGCCGCCCCGCCTGCGCCGCCCACTCGCCGTCGTCACCAGCGGCGGCACCACGGTGCCGCTGGAGCGCAACTGCGTGCGCTTCATCGACAACTTCAGCAAGGGCACGCGCGGGGCGCTGTCGGCAGAGCAGCTCTTGCAGGCAAGAGCGGGCAGCGGCAGCCAGCATATTTCACCATGGCAGCCAGCACACGCTGCAGCCGCGTGCCACATGCCTCGCAAAATGCAAGCAGCTGCCCTGCATCCACCCTTTGCGATGCGTGCAGGCGGGGTATGCCGTCATCTTCCTGAGCCGCCACGGATCCGCGCAGCCCTTTGTGTCAGGTCAGGCCCCGGGGCACCGCTGCGCCGCTTGCAGGGGGGCGCCAGCAGCATTCTCGCCTCATGTCGCCCGCTACGGGTGCGCCGCTGCGCCTGCGGCCGTGAAGCCTGATCTCCCATCTGCCTGCCTGCCTGCCTGCCTGCCTGCCTGCTTTCTGCCGCAGAGTTTCAGGAGGAGCTGGGTGCGGAGACGCTGGCCGACCTGTTTGAGGTGCGCTGTGAGGGGAGGGAGAGCAGGGGCGTGCCGCACCGAGAGAGCCAAGCCGTGCTGCCGCCAAAATCGGCTGGGAACTGGGAGGAGGGAGGCAGCGGCCTGGCTGTCCCATATACCCCGCCACATCTCCCTCTCCGGACCTCCCCCTCCCGAGCCGCAGCTGCGCGGCGACGGCGGCCTGCACGTGCGCAGTGCGCAGCAGGCACGCATGGCGGCGGCGGTGGCGCGGGTGCAGCAAGTGATGGCGGAGGGGCGCTACCTGCACCTTCCCTACACCACGCTCTTCGAGTACCTCGCTGTGAGCTGGGGCTGGGGGTGGGGGCTGGGGAGGGTTTCTGCCCGTGCCGGTGCGCACGTCAAGCGTGTGTGGGGAGAGTCGGGTGCATAGTGCCGGGCTGGAACTTGGCTGTGCATCTCGCGCTGCGGTGCCTGGGGCTGTGCGGGCAGCTGCCTGCCACCCGTTGCTGCCTGCCACCTGCTGCTGCCTGGCACCTGCCGCCGTGCAGTATCTGCATGCCCTGGCGCTGGCCCTGGCCCCCTACGGCCCCTCTGTGCTCTTCTACCTCGCCGCTGCCGTCTCCGACTTCTTCATGCCCTGGGCCGACATGGTGAGGCAGCGCGGCAGCAGGATGCCAGAGGCAGGCAGCACCCCACCCCCGCCCTGTTGTTGGTAGCTGATAGCTCCAGCCCGCCCGCCCACAAGCAGCACCGTTTCACCGGCCTGCAGGCGGAGCACAAGATTCAGTCGGCTGACGGGCCCCTCACGCTCACGCTGAAAAAGGTGGGCCTGCCTGTGGGAGGGCCTGGGTCTGCCTTCACGGCTGCACACGCCGCCCTCCTCTGCACAGGCACTTGAAAACACACACGCACACACACACATACACACACACATCTCCACAAATGCTCCACAGGTTCCCAAGATGCTGGGCACGCTGCGGCTGCGCTGGTGCCCCGCCGCCATGCTGGTCAGCTTCAAGCTGGAGACGGACGAACAGATACTGCTGCGCAAGGTGGGGTGCGGGTGGGCTGTTCTGTGCAGGGAGGAGCCTGGTCGGCCCTGTGCCCCAGGGCGGGACGGCGTGGGAGAAGAAGCACCAGCTTGCGGAGTCCGCTGGCGCCGACGACCGACCTCTGCCAGACGAGCCCCCACGGCTGCTGACCCCCCCTTCCCCCGCAGGCGTACGGCGCGGTGGAGGCGCATGGCGTGCAGCTGGTGGTGGCCAACGAGCTGCACTCTCGCAAGGACAGGGTGTGGCTGGTGCAGCAGGCGGCGGCGGACCAGGTGCGCAGCGCCGCGGCAGCACCCAGGCGCAGGGCTGCAGCGATGCCAGCAGTGCGCTTGCCGGCGCTTGCTGGCGGTCCCGCGACCTGCTTGTGCGTGTCCCGCTTTCGGCCGACGCTGCAGGGCGGCGGCATGGCGGTGCACAAGATTGAGCGGCCACCGCATGTGGCTGTGATCGAGACGCTGCTGGTGGGGAGGTGGTGGGCAGCCACCGGCGGTTCATGGCGGCGGCGGCGGCGGCGGCATCGCAGCGGCAGCAGCACCGGCAAGGAGAGCAGCAGCAGCGGCCTGTGGGCTAGGTGTGCAATCGGGGCTGGAGTTTTGATTCTTTTCAGATTGCCAATTAGCATTAACACTGGCTCCTTGGGCAGTGCACGACGGCAAGGAGTTGACGTGGCGGCGCTGAGTTGGCCTTCCCCCTGATAAATCCAATCGATCTTGCTTGGTGCGTTAACACGAAATGATATTGAGCTGTGTACCACCCTGCGCTGTGCCGGGCTGACCGCCTGGGTGTGAGGACAGCGGTGGTCCCGATGAGCGGCGCGCCGCTTCCCGCCGTCAGATCGCAGCGTGCTGCCATCCGGGTGGACACCGAGGGCGCCAAGTTCGAGGGGTGAGCAGCGATCCCATCGTGGCGCTCTCTCTCTGTGTGCGCTGTCTCTTGCCCTGCCCGTGCGCCGCTGCAGCCCATCGTGGCCTGATGCTGAGGGCAAGGCCTGCCCGCCGCCCGCAGATGGACGGAGCTGCGTGTGGCGGCCCCCGCCGCCACCTCTGGCGGCGCCACCGGCGGCAGCCTGGGCCTGCACTGCTATGGCCTGGCTGTTCACTCTGTGTCGATCAACGGCGAGCCGACCAGCTTTGAGCTGCTGCCGCCCGTCAGGTGCGCAGGCGGCAGGAGGGGCTGCCCATGCATGCAGCCATCAACATGTGGCACGACACCCTTTGCTGCCGCACCCACCTATACGCACAATGCTCCTGCAGGGAGGAGCTGCCAGAGGGGGTCGCTGCCGCGGCCTACGACAGCCCCCAGCGCCAGCTGGCGGCGGTGGCAGAGGCTTCTTTCTACCTGTACGAGCGCCAGCTGCAGCGCGAGCGCCTGCCGGAACTGTCCATCCAGCTGCCAGCCCAGCCGCAGTGGCAGCAGCAGCAGGGGCAGGAGCAGGCCGCCGATGGTCCGGGCAGCGGCAGCAAAAAGGGGGAGCTGTGCATCCGCGTGGAGTATAGCGGCGGCAGCGGCGGCGGCACCACCTCGGGGCTGCACTTCTGGCGCCGCTACGCATGCACCGACAACCAGGTGGGCTGCTGTCTGCGAGGGATGGGGCGGCGCCCGCACCCCTTGCGGCATGGAATGCATGCTGGCACTATGCGCACACAGCGCGGCGCCGCGCTGCCGCCCTTGTGTGCAGGTGCGCCGGGCCAGCGCCTGGCTGCCATGCGTGGACACGCCCTCTGCGGCGGTTTCTTTCCAGCTGGACCTCACCTGCCGCGCCGAGGAGGTGGGCTTGCGGCTGGGTGTGTGTGTGGGCACTGCCAGGCAGCTCGTGCAGCAGATAGGCGAGCCTTTCGGCGCTGGTTTAATGTTCCACGGCTGCCTGCCCGAGCTCCTCATCCCGGTGCTGCCTGGCTGGCCTGCCCGCTGTGACTGCGCCGTGCACCCCTGCCGCCCTTGCCCGCCACGCAGATGGCGGTGGGGCCGGGCCAGCTGCTGCGCCAGAGCTGGGCCGACGGCGGCAGGCAGTGGCGCACCTTTCACTACTCTGTGCCCATCAGGTGGGCAGGCTGCGGCTGCCCACGACTGCCCCCCTCCTGCACCGCATCCTTTGGCCGACTGCTGTTGATGGACCCCCAACCGCGCCACCCTCCCACCACCCCCACGCCTCTCCTGCCCTCTGCCCCGCAGCTGCGCGCCCTGCCACCTGGGCTTTGCGGTCGGCGAGTTCCGGGTGGTGGCGGAGGCGGCGCCTGCGGGCAAGAAGGGCGGGGGCGCGTCCAACGGCGCCGCCAACGGCGCCGCCAACGGCGCCGCGAATGGTACCGCCGACAATGGCAAGTCCAAGACAGGCGCACCGTCGGCGCATGACCCGAAGCAGCTCACCCACTTTGCGCCGCACGAGCTGCCTCCCGAGCTGGTTGTTGCGGCGGTGCTGGCGGTACCGCCGGCGGTAACGACGGACGAGCCGGAGGTGCCGTCCGCGGCGGCAGCGGCGGCAGACGGCCTGGCCCGCGCCGCCCACTTCTTCACCCTCGCCTACTCTCTGTTTGAGGAGGTGCTGGGGGCGCGCTGCCCGCTGCCCGCCATGCAGCAGGTGCGGGTGCTGGTGTGCGGCAGGGTGGAGGGGAGCCGCGCTCTGCTTGGTGTCAGCTCTTGCAGCAACTCCCGGCTTTCCTCGCTCTGTTTCCGCACGTATCTGCTTGTACCGCCCCACCCACCCACCCACCCGCCTCAGGTCTTCCTGCCCCCCGAGCTGCTGCTGAGCGAGGGCCAGTCGCTGGCGGGGCTGCAGCTGCTGGGCACCGGGCAGCTCATCCAGGCCAGAGCCATCGAGCAGTCCAGTGAGCGCCGCCTCGGGGCGCCCTCCTTCTCGCCTGCCTGCCCGCCCGGCATGCCCACTGGGGCGCCTTCCTTTTCGTCTGCCTGCCTGCCTGCCTGCTCGCCCGCCTGCCTGCCTCGTGCTCCTCTGCAGCATGCCATGCCCGCGTGCGCCATGCCGCGCGCGCCCCCTGCTCGACCCTGCGCCGCAGTTGCGGCGCGCGGCGCCATCGCTCGCGGCCTGGCGCGGCAGTGGTTTGGGGTGCTGCTGCGGGCGGCCACCCCACTAGACGAGTGGCTGGTGGAAGGTGAGCCGAGCGCTGAGAAGCTGCCCCTGGCCATTTCTATTGCAGCCGGACAGCGACTGCGGGCTGGTCATCGGCGAGTTGCGGCAACCTTGTTGGCATTTTCCTGGTGCCTGGCCGCTCTTCTGAGGTGCCGCCTGCCTGCCTGCACCTGCCGCCGCGCCGTCGCCGCTGCAGGGCTGGCTGGCTGGCTGGAGGAGCAGTGCCTGCGCAAGTTCCTGGGCAGGAACGAGCTGGCATACAAGTAGGCCGGCCGCCTGCCGCTCTCAGCCTGCTGGCCGCCGCACCTGCTGCTGCTGCTGCCGCTGCTGCCGCTGCTACGCTTCCAGCTCGCCCCAGCAGCGCTGCAGTCGGGCTGCAGCAGGATTCAGCAGGCCTGCAAGCAACCGCAAGACCTTCCATTGCCGCTGCCAACCGCTCCTCGCTTGCGCATGCGCCATGCAGGCGCTGGCGGGACAGGCAGGCAGTCTTCCTGGCCGACAACGGCGAGGCGGCGCCGCTGGCGGCCCGGTGCGCCGCGCCGCCAGTTGCCATGCAGGGGCCTGTCGGGCCCACGCTGGGCTTGCAGTGCGCCGGTTGAACCACTTGACCCACCCACCCACCACCGCTGCGAACGCGTGCCGCCCATGCGCCGTCTCCCCACCGCGCCGCCGCCTGCAGCGGCGTGTCTGTGCCCTCGCCCTGGGGCCCGCTGTACGGTACCGAGCGCCTGGACCCGTCCCGCCTGTGGAGCACCAAGGCACGCCTGCCGGCCGCCTCCCAGCCCGCTGCCGAGTCGCGCTGGCACCTCCTGCGGCACTTTCTCAGCTCGCTCGCACCTGCCACGCCACCCCACCCACCCTCGCCCCGCCATCGTGCGCCCACCCTCCGCCCCAACCTCTCACCATGCCCTCCCCTGCCACCTCCACCCTCACCCCACCCCTGCAGGCCACCGCCGTCGTCGCCATGCTGGAGCGGCGGGCTGGCGAGGAACTGTTTCGCAAGCACGTGGGGGATGTGGTGGCTGGGGCCATAGCCGCGGTGCAGGCGGAGCAGGCGGCAGTAGCGGGCACCGCCAGCGGCGCCGCGGGGCCGTCGCAGTCGCCTGCTGCAAGACCGTCGCCTGCTGCGGGGTCCGAGGGAGCGGCGGCAGCAGCGTCGCCGGGGCCGGCTGCGGCGGGTGTGCCTGGCAGCAGCCCGCAGCAGCAGAAGCAGCAGCAACGCGGGGGTGCCGCGCAGCGTGCCAGCCGGCTGCTGGATACCATGACTTTCCTAAACGATCTGGGCAGGCACGTTTGGGGGGGGGGGGGGGGGGGCCGCATCCCCAAAGCGCCGCTGGCTGCCTTGCTCGGTATCCAGCTGCGCGCGCGTGTGCACTCGCGTGCTGCTGTGCCCTCTGCTGATGCTGCTGCTGGTGGTGGCACCGCCGCGTTGGCATCTGTGCCCGCAACCCCCGACCCCCGCACCTGCCTCCCAACCGCCTCCCACTCAACTGATGGCCCTCCACCCCCCTGCAGGGCGGGCTCCTTCCGAAAGGAGATGGGCCCCTTTGCCGTGCGCTGGGTGTACGGGCGCGGCGTGCCGCACATCACCGCAGCCTACATCCACCACAGGTGGGCGGTGGCTGCTGCAGCGGCGGCGTGCGTGTGCGCAAGCGGCTCTGTGTGTGGGGGCCAGGGCAGCAGAGGCAGGGCTGCTCAGCTGGTGAGGTGCGGCGCGGGCGGCCTGCCCTCCTGCGGCGGCGGCTTGCAGCAGCGGCGGCGGCCCGCGCGGTGCTGTCCCTGCATCCAACCGCTGCGCCCCTCCGCCCCAACCCTCCCACTCACTTCACACGCTAGCCCACCTCCCCTCTTTCCCTCCCTTGCAGCCGCGTGTCTGCGCTGGAACTTGCCGTGAAGCAGGCGGGGCCGGAGAGCGCCAAGCGGGCGGCCGATGCAGCGGAGCGTGCCGCCGTGGCGGGCGGCAGCAACGCGGGGATCATCAAGGTGAGTGCGCCTGCCTGGATGCAGCGAGACAGGATGGGCGCCTTTGGCGGTAGTGGGAGGTGTGGAGCGAGGCGGCGCAGGCGGCAGCCGCACCGGGGGCTATACAACTGGGGCAGGTGGCAGCGGCAGCAGAGGTTGGGAGATGCTGGGTTGCTGGCAGGGTTGCCAACCACCTGTCCTGACCAGCGGTGCACCTGTTTCCCCCCCTGGGGCCCCCCAACCCCACCCTTCGCCCCTAGCAAGCGCCACGCCGGCCGCCGCACCTGCCCGCCCCCTCCCCGCAGGCTGTGGTGCGCGAGGGCGAGCCGCCCACCTCCACAGACCACCCTGTCCACCTGGGTGGCGAGGCATTTGTACTGACAGAGCTCAAGGTCACGCCGGTGGTGGAGAAGAAGCAGCCCGGAAGGTGCGCCCGGGCCAGCCGCCTGCGCCGGCTGCAGGCATGCTACAAAGGCGGCACCTGGACAGCTGCTTGCTCGCGCGGCAGGGGCCACGCATTGGCTGCCCCTGGCATGCGCCCAGGACGGCAGGCAGCTCAGAACGTCCTGGGCGGGTTTGGCCGGTACCGTGCATGGCCACCACGAAGGCTGCCCAGGACAGCACCCGGCTGTGTGGTTGTTGGTGGTGCGCCGCAAACCCTAAACCACCTGCCTTCCTGGCTTCCCGCAGGCGAAAGCGTAAGGTGGAAGGCGTGGAAGTTGATGAGGCGCCCAAGACCATCGTCGCCACCCCAGGTGCGCCGGGCGGCGGCGGCGGCTGTGTGTGCTGCGTGCACCATGCCTGTGTTCCTGCCCAGGTATGCCATGCCTTGGCATTGTGTGACGTGGGTGCTGGCTATTTAGGGTTTAGGGTTGGGCACCAGGCAACGCCCGACTGCATGGCGGCCGCGCGCACTGCACTTTGCCGCCGACACCCGGCCTCCCTGCCTGCCCTGCCCTGCCCGCAGAGGAGCCTGTGCTGTGGGTGCGGCTGGACCCTGCCTGCGAGCTGCTGTGCGATATACGGCTGATGCAGGTGTGTGGGTGGGTGCTTGGGGGGTGCTTAGTGGGGAAGGGGTGCAGGCGGAGGGTGGCACTAGGGGCTAGCCGGTTGGTTGCAGGTGGAGGTCGGTGTCAGTGTGGCTGGCATCCCGTCGCCACCACTTATCACTGCCCCTCACGCTCCTCGCCCAGCCCGACCCCTCCCTCACTCCCCGCGCCGCAGCCCGAGCGCTGCCTGGCGGCGCAGCTGCTGCAGTCGCGGGACGTGGTGGCGCAGGCGGAGGCGATCCAGGTGGGGGCCGTGCCGCACCCCGGCCCCAGAAAGCGACAACATGTCCCGCCGCCACGCCTGCCTGCTGCTGCCGCTCTGCCGCTGTTGCCCGCCTGCCGGCACCCCTCGCTTGGTGCCTAGTCAACCCCCGCCAGCACCCATGTGCCTCCTCGCCTCCCCACGCGAGCGCCGCTTGCCTCATCAACCACCCCCGCCTGCCTCTTTCCGCAGCGCCTGGCCGAGCTGCGGGTCCACTCCGCCGCCACCTGGCGCCAGCAGCCGGGGGTGGATGCCCTGCGCCGCACGCTGGCAGACCGGGCTGCCTTCTACAGGTGGGGGGGGGCTGCTGGCCGGGTGGATGGCATGCTGGGGTGGCGGGTGTGTGGGCTAATGTGAGGCGGGTACCTGTCCCGAGCCAGCATGGCACGGCGCGCTGCGGGGCAGAGGGAATTGCGGGGGCCGGCCCACCGCAGGGTGTTGCTTGCCCCATCCCGTCGCCACCGCCGCCGCTGCACATGCAGAGTGCGGTGCGATGCGGCGCTGGCACTGGCGGGGCTGCGGGATGAACAGGGACAGGCTGCAGGTGGGCGGGCGCAAGGTCACAGGGCAGGGCTGGGATTCTGGCTGGGACGCGGCCGCCAGGATGCGTGCTCCGCCATGCTGCGCTCCTAGGTCCTCCCCCCTTCTCTGCTGCCTATCCCTTCACCAACCCTCGCCGCGGGCCCGCCGCGCACACACACTACAGTATTGGGGCTGTTCCGCAAGCTCCTTTTCCGACATGCGGACAGTAAACCCGAACAGACAACGCATCCCCCCTGTCCCCTCACTCACCTCCACCCGCCCGCCCGCCCCCCTCCCCACCCTCGCCCACAGGCCTCCCCCTGCTCCTCGACTTCTACCGCTCCCACTACTTCCTGCCCGGGTCGGAGGTGCCTCGCTCCATCGCCATCGCCGACCCCTCAGAGTACTTTGTGGCGCAGGCGGTGGCCACGGCGGGTGCGTGTGCGTGGTGTGTGTGTGTGTGTAGTGGCGGTGTGTGGTGGCGGTGTGGTGGTGGTGCATGGTGTGTGGTGGCGTTGCATGGGTGCGGCATGCGGCGAGCGCATGGCTGCGGCGGTGCTTGCTCGCCATGCTTCTTGCTCTCCGATTGCTTCTTGCTCTCCGCTTGCTCTCCGCAGCGCCCCGGCCATCCCTGCCTCTGCGCCCCACCCACCCACGCCTTCCCCACTCTTCCCACCCACTCGGCCCACCCACGCCCGCGCCGCCCTCCCCTGCCTGCCGCCGCCCCGCAGTGTCCCTGTGCCGCGAGCCCGACGGCTCCACCCCCATCGACGTCGTCCTCTTCCTCTCCACCTGCCTCAACGAATACGTGTCGGTGCCGGGGGGTGAGCGCCGGGCAGCGCTGGGGGAGGGCGATGTATGCTTGGGGGCGGCAGAGCCTGCTCCGCCTCGTCCTCTCGCCCCTGGTTTCCCTCTGCTGCGGTCTGACCCCGCGCCACCCCACATACCCTGCCCCCCCACACTCCCACCCCCATCCCACCACCACCACACCCCCTCAACACACACACACACGCCTGTCCCCTCCCCCCCTGTACACGTACGTGCAGCCCCCTTCAGCGACTATGGGCTGGTGGCCGCGCTGTGCGCCTCCCTGGGCAACGTGCAGTTCGAGGGGGTGAGTGCGGCTCGCTGGGGGCGGCTGGTGTGTGTGTGTCTGGGAATGTGGGGGATCAGTGGGGAGCTGTGCCAGATGTGTGTGTTGGCGTGTGGGACGTTTCTGGAGCGCCCCCGCTCTCACGCAGCCCGTCGCTGCCCTCGTTGACCCCGCCCCCCTGCCCCGCCGCGCCCTGCGCCCCCCCCCTCCCTCAGTTTGGCGACTCCCTGCTGACTCTGCTGGAGAAGTTTCTGGAGCGGGACTCGGGTGGGTGGGTGCAGCAGGCTGGGGTGGGGTGGGGTGGGGCGGCTGGGTGCCTTTGGGGTTGGCTGTGGTGCCTTTAGGGGTGACTGCCGTGCCTTTAGGGGTGGCTGCCGGGTGCGCGTTCTGTTGCTGAGAGGGCGGGGTACGTGATGGGAATGTGCGCCGGCGCTTGCTTGGGGCGCTGTGAATCTGCCCGCGCTACGCCCCTGCCCCGCCCTCGCCCACCCCTGCCTGCCTGGACGTGCCGCCCCGCTCCTGCCCCGCCCTCCTGCCGCAGTGCTGGTGTCCCCGGGCAGCGCCGTGGGCTGCGCCTGCCTGTCGACCATGGCGGCGCTATGCGCCAACGGGACGTGCAGCGAGGAGGAGCAAGCACGGGTGGCGCTGGTGGTGCGCCGCGTGCGCCAGTCGCCCGGCCTGCCTGTGGCGGCGCGGCACGCGGCCCTGGCTGCAGCGCTGGACCTGGCCGCCGCGCAGCGCGGGCCCGCGGCGGCCCTGCAGCTGGCGGTGGCGGCGGCAGAGGCAGCACAGGCGGCAGAGGGGCCCGAGGCAGCGGCGGCGGCGCCGCCGCTGCTGCTGCCTTCGGCCTCCACCCCAGCCCTTCTGCTGGAGGAGGCAGCGCAGCTGATGGTGGCAGCCACAGAAGCTGCGGCGGGTGCCGCCGCCGCCAGCGAGCTCTTTGGCGGGGCAGAGGGCGGCGGCGGTGCCGCCGCTGCCGTAGACATCCCCATGCCGCTGCTGCGGCGCCTGGCGGCGCTGCTGAGCGCTGGGCGGGACTGCCGGGCACGTCACCTGGCGTTTGTGGTACTGCAGCTGCTGGCGGTACAGCCCCCCACGCTGTACCGCCCGCCGCCGGTGGAGGCGGAGGAGGATGCCGCCGCGTTCATCGCCTCTGGCGCGGCCGCGGCGGCGGCAGCGGGGCAGGCTGTCAGCCTGGGCGGCGCCACCCACCGCACCGGCGGGCAGCACCCCTCGGCAGGCGCAGCAGCGGTTGCGGCAGCCCCCAAGATCCGCCTGCACCTGGGCGGCGGCGCGGCGGGTGGCGGCGCGCGCAGCGTCGCGCTCAGCGGCGGTAAGCGTGGGCTGCGGGTGCCGCCGGCAAGGGCCTCGATGGTAGCAGCTACTGCCCTGCTGGCGTGCCTGCACCTGCCACACCCCTCCCTCGTGCCGCTGTCCCATCACGAGCCGTCAAACGCCACGCCTGCTGAGCGCCCCCACTCCCGCCCCGCCCTGCAGGCGTCAGCGGTCCGGAGCTGTCTGGGGAAGGCCCCGCCGTCAGCGACGCCTGCGTGCTGTCGTTGGGTGCGGTGGAGCAGCAGGCGCCGCAGCGGGAGCAGCAGCAGGGAGTGCCGCCAGAGGCGCGCGGCCAGCTGTTCTCCCCTGTGCGGGGCGCTGGTGGCCTGGTGGCGGCCGTTCCTTTTGGCACGGCGTTGGGGGGGGAGGCAGGCCAGGAGGCCGCCAGCCAGCAGCAGCAGCAGGCGGCCTTTGCAGGTGGCGAACCCTTTGTGGCGCCTCAGCCGCAGCCGCAGCCCGCAGGGCCAGCAGCCGCGCCTGCCGCGCCCAAGCTGCGTTTCAAGATGCCGGCGCCAGCGGCGGCGCAGCAGCAGGAGCAGCAGCAGGAGCAGCCCGCTCCTGCGCCGGCGGGCAGGAAGCGCAGGGCGACGCCGCCGGCGGCTGCCCAGCAGCAGGCGCCGCCGCCGGCTGCCCAGCCGTCGTGGTGGCAGCGGGCGGCCTTCCCTGACCTGCAGCAGCAGCCAAGCGGAGCCCCCTTGGCCGCCCCTCCGCCAGACGGCAGTGCCCCGCCAGTGCCCTATGCAGCATCGGGATGGGACGCAGCCGCAGGGGCGTGGGGGGCAGGCGCGCCAGGAGGTGGGGCCGGGGCGGGGCTGCCGCAGCCGCTGCCCGCGCAGCAGCAGCAGCCGCCGCAGCAGGCGCCCCCCAAGACCAAATTCAAGCTGAAGGTCAAAATGCCGATGCCTCCGCAGTGAGGAGCAGCAGCGTTGTGCAAATGCTGAAACCTGAAGGGGTGGCGCCAGGAGGCGCAAGCGGCGGCGGGAAGGGCCCGGCGAGTGGGGATACCAATGCCGAGACGCGCGCTGCGATTTCCGAGTGCGAATTTAGAAGTAGGTTTCTAGGCGGCATGCACTGAGAGGCCCTCTCTTGAAAGAGGGAATGTGCCAACAGCCACCGACGTTTCCTGCCCGTGTAAGCCCCTGCAATCGATCTGGTAGGGCGTATGAAACACGTGGATGGGATCCCAAGGGCGCTACTGCTCCCCAGGAGCGCATCCATGCATCGGCCAGGGAGGTGGAAAGACGAAGAATAAGTGGTAGAGGTCTCCAACCGCCGACTTGCTCCGCCACATTGTCACAGCATCGTTGCCCAGGCCCCCTGACCAGTCCGTCGTCCCCGCCGTTGGTCACCCGGCCCGCCAGCACCAACCCCTACCACCCCCAATCTCACCGGGGCCTCTCCACAGCCAGCACATCAGCTCACATCATGCAGGCCACGTGCACCACCCGCACCTTGGCGTCCAGCGCCCAGCCCGTCGTGGCGTCGGCTGCCAATGGGCGGCCACCCCGCCCCTCCTACGCCGCACGCCGCTCCAGGTGGGGGCTGCTGCTGCGGTGCTGTACTTGGCCAACCCCAGCAGCTGCCGCCGCCGCCCCATCACCACACCTCCCGGAAGCCATGGCGGCGCCTGAACCCCGCCGTGCCAGAGCTACCACCGTCACCTCCGCCGCCGATGACGACGACGCGCGCCCCGCTTCCTCGCACGAGCTGTTCCCAGCGCCCTCACGCCCCCGCTCCCCTGCCTGTTGTACTGTCGCACCTGTACTGCAGCGTGAGCAGCTCCGCCATGGCTGGCAGCATGAGCCTGGGCAGCTCCACCTGGACCGATGTGCCCTCCACCTACACCATGGCCGACTCGCCCGATGCGCTCAAGGTGCGGGCGGGGCGGTGACAGGCCACACCGGTCTTTCAAAGCACCGCTGTGCTAGGCACGCTGCGGGTGGGGAGGCGGACGCAGCAGGCTGGCGGGCTTAGCACAGGGCCGCCGCGGCAACAAATATTGACCCACACACCGCGCCGCGCAGAGGCAGGGCCTGTGATTGCCGTTCCTGCGACAGCCGGCCGCCTAGCGCAACGTGCAGCCCCGCACGCCGCCGTCCCCGCGCCGCCCCCGACGCCCGGCGCCCGCCCCCCCCTGTCCCGGCGTGCCGCAGGACTTTGCCACTCTGCAGGCGATGATGGATGAGATCCAGAAGAACATTGTGGCCCGCCAGGACAAGATCAGCCTGCTCAGCGAGGAGGTGCGATTTGGCTGGGGAGAGGCGGGGAGGGGGGCGCCCTGCCTGGGGCTGTGTGCAGGCGGTGCGCAGCTGAAGGGAGCGACTTCCTCGGCAGGAGGAGGAGGGAGCGGAGCGGATGGGCACATGAGCGGGGGCAGCCGCGACGCAGCTCACCCTTTTGCACGCGCCACGCCGCCTGGCCCCGCCCAGCACGCCATTTCGAACGCGCCGCGCCGCCGCCCCGCTCACCTCCCCTGCCGATGCCCTGCCTCTTACCCCCCCCGCTGCAGGTCAAGCTGCTGCGCGGGCGCATGGGCCTGGCGGAGAGCCGCATGGGCGGCCGCGACTGGGCGCTGCCCGCCGCCTCGGCCGCCGGCAGCAGCCAGCAGGCCAGCCTGATCCTGTCTCAGCTGCAGGGCGGCGCGGGCGTGGGCGCCGACGCCTCCTTCCTCGAGTCCCTGCTCAGCGACAAGGCGCTGCAGAGCTCCACCGCCTCATATGCGCTGGCCGTGGCCGCCATCATCTTCACCGGGGGGGTGGCGGCGCCCGTGGTGGAGGAGAAGCTGGGCCTGGGGGGTGAGCGCCTTGGGGTGGCGGGGGGGGGGTAGCTGTGTGGGAGTGGGGGAGTGTGCTTGCGTGTGTCATGGCAGGCCAGAGGCTGCAGCGGATGGGCCGGCATCCGAGGCGGGGCGGGGCTGCTGCAGCTGGCCGCTCGCTCTGCCGGCCAGCCCCTCTCACCGCCCGCCCCGCACCTCCGCCCCCGTGCCTCCACCCTGCCTGCCCCAAACTCACCTCCCCGCTCACCCCATGCCCCCCCACCCACCCCCCCGCAGCCGCCGCCTACTACGACTACGTCGCCTCCCAGGACCTGCCCGTCACCCTGGCTGAGGTGGACCCCATCACATCGGCGGTGGCGGGCGGCGCGGTGGGCGTGCTGACCGCGCAGCTGCTGGAGGAGGCCAAGGTGGGGGCTGGGGCTGGTGTTGCCCTTGTGTTGCCTGTGTGTTGCGGGGTGCGTGGTGTTATGCCTATGGCTGGGCCCGAGGGGTTAAGATGGCGGGGCATGAGGGAGATTTCGAGGGCGGTGATATTGGGCGGCGCTCCGCCACCGCCTGCTGCCCAGCGCTCACTGCCACCCCCGTGCCCCTCCCTCCTGCTCGCCATGCAGGCCCGGCAGCGGCGGTCGGCGTGAGCGGCTCCGGAGCACCACACCACTTCCCGTGGCGGAGCTGCACCATACGGCGGCCCCATGCGGGGGCCGCTGCCCGGCGTGCGGCGCCCCACGCCTGAAGAACTGTCACACCCGAGGCGCACGCACGCGCACATTTGATTCCCTTTGCTGAACGAGCTCATTGGCTTTACGCGGAGCAAGGCCCGCTCGCCAGGGCCCCTCGGCTCTCTTCCCTTTCCCTTCCCGCCCGGCGCACACACACACACACACACCTCTCGAATCCCTTGCCTCACCACACACCCTGTACCTGATTTTTACAATTGCCATGTGTGCACGGCGCTTTTGTAGGCGGCGCGCCGCTGGCGGCGCCCCCGCCCAGCCCGGCGCGCCGCGTGCTGCTTCCTGTTCCCACTCCCGTTCCCGCTCCAGAGCTACCTCTGTCTGTCCGTCCGTCTGTCCATCTCGTTGCTGTCTCCCTCTAACACTATTACCCATCACCACGGGGGCAGGCGTTCGGTGCAACCTAGATCCAGCAGCAGGTCTGCTGCAGGGGGCGAGGCTTGGGGGGGATCTGCTGCACGGCTGGGCAGGGCCGCAGGCATGCAGCGGAGATAGACCCTGGAGGAGGTGTGGTGGAGAGGGCCCCAGTCCGGCCCTTAGAGCACTCCGATTGGGACCATTAGCATGCTGGCAATTGAGTGCTGGGGCCCTGAGACCCGTTTACAAGGAGCGAGCAGGATTGCTGGTTGGCAGTGGCAAAGCTTGCATGAATGGCTGAAGGGGAGCAAAATGAAGGCCTACTCCCCGTCACATGAGACGATTTCCTGCCAATTGTAAAAAATGCATGGTGACCAGCATGCCCGCCTCTTTCCCCTGCTCCTGCCACCTCACCCCTGGCCAGCCGAGGCGCCGCAAGCAGGCTCACACGCCGCGCAGCCACTCCGCAATCTGCTGCGCGTTGGGGCGCAGCGCCGGGTCGGCCTGGGTGGCGGCGGCAAAGATGTGGGCCGCCAGCGGCGGCGCCCCCTCCGGCATCGCCACCACCGGCGCCAGCGCCGCCGCCCCGCTGGCCTGCGGTCAGCCGTGGAGCGATATGATTCATTGTTACTCAACTAATACACTCCGAGTGCTCACCTCACTTCTCTGAGTCTGTGCTGGCATTCGACGATATTATTTTAAGCCCCAGCCAGCCCCGCCGCCATCACGGCACTCGCGCCGCACATCAAGCACCCGCCGCCGCTGGCGCAGCCGCTGACGGGGCTGCCTGCCAGCCAGGCGGTGCAGTGCAGTGCAGGCGCCCACCTGGTGCTGCGGGGGCAGCGAGCGGGTGAGCGCCAGCGGCTGGCGGTCGGCGATGTCGGCCCCGCTCACCAGCTCCCACACCAGCAGACCGTAGCTAAAGATGTCGGCCTGGCAGCGGGGGGTGGGCAGCAGGGGGTGGCAGCAGGGGGTGGCGGCGTGGTGGGAGGCATGCGGCGACGCCGGAGGTCCCGCGGGAACAGCTTCAGCGCTCCCGCTCCGCAGCTGCACCAGCAGCCTGCGCCCGAACCGACCGCGCCGGGCATCTGCAGCGGCGGCGCGCCCTCCACAGGCAGAGCTCTGAACGGCTCCCCACCCCACCCGCCCTACCCTCTCCCGCCCCACCTTGACACCAGCCCGCTCCCGGCGCAGCACCTCGGGCGCCGCCCACAGAGGCGTCATGAGTGGCTGGGCGGTGAGCAGGTCGGCCATGTGCGGGCGCACCATGCCCACATCCGCAATCTTGGCCACACCCTCCTCTGCAGGTGAGGCGGGAGAGGTGGGTGAGGGAGTCGAGGGAGGGAGGGCGCGGCAAAGGAGGACGGTCCGCAGGCTGGCAGGGTGGGTGGCATCGGCGGCTGGCAGGAAGCTGTGCAGCTTTTGAGGGCGGCTCTTGCAGTTGCAGGCAGCGCTGCGGCGCCCTCGCCTGACAGAAGGATGTTGGGGCTCTTCAGGTCTCGATGGCTCATGGGCGGCCGCCGGCTGCAGCACGGCAGGCACAGCGACTGCAGTAGTGGCTGTGCAGCAGGCTCAGCGTGACCGGCAGCGAGCGCAGCGCTATGCAGCACTGCCCGCAGCTGCCTGCACCGGCAGCGCCATTGTCTGTCTGATGCGGCTTGCCACACACACACACACACACAGACACAGCAGCAGCAGCAGCAGCAGCAGCAGCAGCAGCAGCGGCGGCGGCGGCCAGGCCACCAGGCCACCTGTGCAGGTAGTTGAGACCCAGAGCCACATCCAGCGCGACCCGCCGCCCCAGCCGCTCCCAGCGCAGCGCGGCCGGGTGGCGCCGCAGCGCGGTGTACAGGTCGCCGCCTGGCGGATAATCACCCATGATGTGTGGGGTGGGTGGGGAGGGGCATTGGTTAATTGGGTTGGTGCACAAGGCAGCGAAGCTAGGAGGCAGGGGGCAGAGCCGGGAGCGGTGGCAGCAGGCGGCACCAAGCAGCCACGCGCCGGCAGGCGCGCCGCACCCTTCATGAGCTCTGTGACGAAGAAGAGGCTGCCCGGCTCCAGGCAGGCACCATAGTACTGGGGAGCAGGCATGGGGGGGAGGTGCAAGGGGGGTAGGGAGGCAGAGCGGATGTGCCGGCGGCGGTGGTAGCCTGCTGAGCAGAGCCGCCAGCAGGGCATGAGGAAAACCAGCAGCAGCCAGCAGGGACACGCTTGCACTGCAGGAGTGCCCACAGCGGCCTCCCCTGCCGGCCCGGGACCCAGCCCCTCCCCATGCATACGCCGTGCGTGCTTGCCTGCACGATGTTGCGGTGGCGCAGGCCCGCCAGCAGCTGCACCTCCTGGTGGAAGGTGGCCAGCTCAGCGTCTGCAGCAGAGGCAGGGCAGGGCGGAGGGGCACCTGTACTGTCAAGAAAGTGTGATGGGGAACAAGGACGGCGGTATGGCGGCAAAAAGGCAGGTGAGCGGGGCGGGGCGCTGCAGCATGCAGCAGGCAGCAGGCAGGACAGCGACAGCGCTGCCGCGCGGCTCCGTGCAGGAGCGCCGGCGGTGCAGCAGCACCCCTGGGGCCGCCCATGGGCGTGGCCACCCCACGCCAGCCAGCCGGCAACCCACCTGAGGGCACCTCTGCTTTGATGCACTTCACCGCCACCTCGTCCACGCCGTTCATCAGGCCCTGGCCAGGCGGCGGGGCGGCGAATGGAAGGCGGGCGGTGAGTTGAGAGGCGAGCGCTGGCTTGCGGTCGGCTGATGTGGCAGGAAGTGTAGGGGGCACAGCGTGGCCGGCAGAGCCTGCGCCAGCAGTAGCCAGCAGCAGCCAGCTGCGGCGCCATGGCCGCTGCTGTTCGTACCGTGGCGGTACTGCAGTGGTACCACAGTCCCCCAGCCCAAAGGCCCCGGCTTGCCTTGAAAACCAGCCCAAAGCCGCCCTCTCCCAGCTTCCAGGGCCGCCCTGATGGGTCCTGCAGAGGGCAGCATGGTACGGCAGGCATGGTAGCTAAGCTGGCACTGGCGGCGGGATCGGCGGCGGTGCAACGCCGGCGACCTGCCAGCGAGCGAGGCAGGAAGCGGGCAGCATCCAGGTGCCTCTCTGTCCCTGAGGCAGGCTGCCCACCCGCACCTGACAGATGAGGATGTCGGCGCGGCGCAGCAGCGGGCCGCCGCCGCCGGGGGCGGCGTGCTCGCTGGTGCTGCCGGCCTCGCTGCCCTCTGCCTTCGGGCCCGATGCCAGCGGATCGCCCGAGGCCGCTGATCCAGTGTCCCACAGGGCGGCGCCAGCGCTGCAAAACTTGGATAGGGGCAGCGGGGTGGCTCCCACAGGGCTGCCCGGCGGCGCCGCCGCGGCCGGCACCGGCGGCGGCTTGTGGCGCAGCAGCTTGCCCAGCTGGCGCCGTGTCCTGGAGGGCAGCTGGGCCAGCACCCCTCCTGCCGCCACGGAGCTGCCGCCACTGGCTGCGCTGCTGGCAGAGGCCGGCTGGCGCGGCTGGGGCTGCTGCTGCCGCGGGGTGGCGGCGGCGTCACTCCCAGCAGTTTGGGAGCCCAGGCTCGGCTGGCCGGTGCTGCCGGGTGTGCTGGGTTGGCGGCGGTGGAGGACTGAGGAGGGTGTGGCATCCTGTTCGCTGCCTGCTGGCAGCCGGCGCTCTGAGGGCACTAGCTCCGACAGCAGCGAGGGGGAGGTGGAGGGGAGAAGGTCTGGGGAGGCTGTGCCTGCGGCCGGCTGCGCGGCTGGCTGGCGCAGGGCGGACACAGAAGCATGCATGGCGGGGACAGGGTCGGGGGCGGCCGCTGCTGCTGCCGGTGCTTGCATGTGTGGTTCGGCGGCCTGCTGGGGAGGGGCGGCTTGCAGGATGGCTAGCAGCATGGCTGCCAGCTGGCGCTGCTGCGGGTCCGGCCCCGCCAGAGCAGGCGCAGGCTGGTCGCGGCGGGCGGCAGCGCGGTGGCGGCGGGCGCGGGGGCCTGCTGGCACAGCATGCACAGCGCGCGCAGCGCCGCCGTGCACAGCCCCTCCCTCAGGGCCGCCTCATAAGCGTCATGCAGAGTGTCGTGAATGGTGACTGGCCCAGAGGCGCTGCCTCGGATGCAGCCTGCCAGCTCGGCGGCGCCGCCGGCGGCGGCGATTACGGCGGCGGCGCGCACGCCGCTGGCCGCCAGGGCTGCCAGCTGCTCGGCAGCTGCCAGCTGGGAGCGCGGGAAGCCGCTGCGCAGCGCGGCCACCAGCTCCGCCACCGAGGCGTGGCCCCCGCCGCCGCCGCCCTCGCGGCTGCCGCCGTCACGGCTGCCGCTGTTGCGGGATGGGAGCGAGGCTGCGGCCGGCGAGAAGGCGAGGCTGCCTGGGGCACCCTGCTGCTGCTGCCACTGCCAATGCTGCACCCGGGAAATGCTGGCGGCGGCGGCGCTGTGTGCACTACCGGTACTGCCGGGCCCCGCCGCCGCAAGCTGCTGCTGCTCCGGTACCGCCGGTAACGGGGAGGGCGCGCTGGCGGCTCGTGCCAGCTGGCGCCGGCCTGCTGGCGGCGGCGGCTGCTGGGGCAGCGGTACCGTGGCAGTACTGTTGGTGGCCCTCTGCAGCGGGTCTGCCTCAGACTGCCGCAGCCCCGGCACATGTGCCGCCTGCGCCTCCTTCCAGCCCTCCTGCCGCCGCAGGTGCTCCAGCGCCTCGGCCGCCAGCCTGGCTGCCTCGCCGCCGCCGGTGGCGGCCAGGGAGGAAAGCGCGGGCCCCGCCCCGGCCGCCGCCAGCCTGGGCGTGGCGCCGGGCTCCCTGCAGCGTAAGCAGGTGGGTGGGCCGGCCGTTCCCATGCACACTCAGGTTTAGGTGCAGGAAGAAGGTTTTGCTTGCGCTGCTTTGCAGGCAGCCAGCCAGCCCACCTGCTGAGCGCCAGCAGCAGCGCCGCCGCCTCGCGCTCCACCTCCGCCTCGCTGCCGCTGCCGCGGTACCGTCCCGCCGCCAGCCTGGCCAGCGCCGCCAGCGGCGCCGGGTGCAGCAGCCCCGCCGCGCCGCCGCCGCCGGGGGTCACCTCTGCCACGGAGCGCAGGATGGCCAGGCAGCGGCGGGCCACCACGCCCGCGCACCACGGCTGCTGGTCTGCAGGGTAAAGAAAGCGGGGCGGGGCGGCGCCAGCCTGTCAGGTAATGTTGGCCAGCTGCCCTGCAGCAAACCCCATCCGGGCGGGCAGCGCTCGGCAGCGCTGCAAGAGGGCCGACCGCCGCCTATGGCGTGGCCCGCTGCCGCTACAATGCCTGCCGCTGCCGTGGCAATGCCTGCATGCGTGCATCGCCTCAGCCCACCCCACTACCAGCAGTGCCGCCACCCCTCGCCCCACACCCCCACTCTCACCCGCATCATGGGCGTCCAGCAGCCCCGCCACCGCCCCCACCCCGCCGCACCCCACCAGCTGCGCGGCGGAGCAGGCAGGCTGGGCTGCCAGTAGCTTGGCCACGGCTCGCAGCGCGCCGCGGCGGCGGCCCCAGCCGTCGCGCCGGTCGCCCGCCGGCGCGGCGGCGGCGGCGGTCAGGGCTGGGAGCAGCCTCAGGTCCAGCAGCCGCGCATCGATTGCCGCCGTCTTTCCTGCCAGCTGGGACACGAGGAAGGCGGCGCTCATGCGCAGCCGCTCCGCCGCCGCAGACGGCTCCTGCTGCGGCGGCCCGCCGTGCCCCGCGGCGCCGGCCGACGCCTCGGCGGGCTGCGGCGTGTCCCCTGGTGGCGCCAGCAGCTCTCGCAGGCGCGGCAGCAGGCGAGGGTGGCCGCCCAGCGCCGCCAGCAGCACGACGTCGTTCTGGGTGACCTGGCACAGGCGCTCGATGGCGGTGGCCGCCACCTCGGCGTCGCCGCTGAAGGCCGAGTGCACGAGGTCCATGCCTGGCAGGAGGCCCTGGCTCTGGCGCTGCTGCTGCAGATGCTGGTGCTGCGCGCTGTTGGTGTCACGCTTCTGGCCGAGGAGGCCCTGCGCGAACCCAATCGCTGGGGGCGCTCCCAGCTGGCTGCAGTGCTGCTGGGGCGGCTCTCCGAGGTTGCCCTGCGAGCTGCCTGCTTGGCCAGCCGCCCTTGGCGGCTTCTGAGCCCTAGTAGGGCTTGTACACTGCTGTGCACCTGGCAGCTCGGCTTGAGACGGCCCTTGGATGGCCTGCCAGAGGACAGCAGCGCAGCAGCCGTCTCTGGTTCACAAGGTTGGGCGGCGGCGCCTCGCTGGCGCGATGGAAGAAAGTGCAACGGCGGCAGGGCCAAGGGCCCTCCAGCTCACACTGTGTGGGGAGCCATTTCTTATTTCCGGTGCCAGATCCCACGATATTGACCCCCCATGGCGCCGGCGCCGGTGCCGCCGCCGGTGATGCTTTGAGCCGCCTTGCACACCTGCTGCTCATCGCCTCCCTTACTCTGCCTCCTTCAGGAGGTTCATGTCGGTTTTCTGTTCCAAAACGTATCCCGGTGCTAAATGAGAACTCGAGTGCCATTCCAAGCACATGCATGGGTGAGCGTGCAGACATGCCGCCGCTTGCTGCCCCGACCAGGCAGCTGCCCTGGCCGCTGGCTTCTGCCGCCGATTCTCCTTCCTCATCACGATGGCCGATCAGGGCGCGCCCGGTCCGGCAGCAGAGTACTCGGGGCGTGCCAGCGGCAGGCCAGCTTCAGCCGCCGGGGCGCCGGCCGGCGGGGCGACGGCGGCGGGGGGCGCCTCTGGCAGCGGCGCCAGGCCCAGGGCAAGGGCGCCCACAGTAGCGGCGGCGATGGACGTGGCGGCGGGCGTCATGCCGTGCGCGGCACCATCCTGCACGCGGCGCAAGAGAAGCTTTCAGCGCGTGCTGCCATGTCGATGACGGCACAGCACCCGCCCTCCATCGCAGCCAGCTGCCCAGGCGTGTGCACCGAATATGGTTTTGCCAGCTGCTGCCAGTGGCCCCAATGCCGCAAGCAGGCAGCATCTGGCGCCACCGGCGACGGTGGGGCCAGTAGCAGGCACCTACCGGCGAAGTGGCCGCGGCGTTGCCGCTTCGCGGCGCCAGCTGCGGCGGCACCGCACAATCGGGCAGCGTCAGGTCGGCAGCTGCCAGCTGGGCGTTGAAGGAGCGCGCAAAGCCGGCGCCGCCGCCGTCCGCCGCCTCTGCAGCACGGCACGGCGGGCAGGTGGGGGCAGAGGTGCCAGCGGTGAAGAGGATTACATGCAGCGGTAGGGCACCCGTGGTGAGCAAGCGCATGTGAGGCAGAGCTAGCAAGGGCATGGGGAGGTGTGCACTGAATGGGCTAGGGCTGCCCAGCAAGCGCACGACACGGCACAGCGCAGCCCAGGCAGGGGCAGGGAGAGGCAGCAGGCGAGGGGGTAAGAGTGTTTCTGTCTCACGTGACAGGGTCAGGAGGGTGCTGCCGCAGCACTGGCGGGCGGCCACCGTGGAAGCCTCGGCCGCGGCAGCTGCCGCGGGGCCCCCCGCAGCCACGGCGGCTGCCAGGGCCTGGGCGGCGGCGGGCGGGTCCAGGCAGAGCGCGGGCCACAGGCCCTGCGGCAGCGGTGGGAGGCGAGCGGGCACAGCAGCCACAAGGTGTGTGAAGGGAGGGAGTGCCGTCTGCGGGAGGTGTGGCCAGTGCAGGCTGGGTCCCCATTGCGCGGCGCTTCCGCTCAGTCACCGCTGCTCCTGGCTGCCCCAAACAGCACCACTGGCGCTGCCGGCGGGAGCCCAGGCAGCCGGCCCACCGTGAGGAAAGCGTCTGCGGCCGCGCCGCCGCCCGCGGCGTTGACCATCCCGGCCAGCCGCGCGCCCGCGCCGCCCCTCACCGCCGCCGTCGTCGCGCGGCCCGCGGCCTCGGGGCCGGCAGCGGCGGCGGCGGCGGCATAGGCCGCAGGGTCGGCGGCAGTGATGGCGGCAGCCACGTCTTGCTCGGTGGCTGAGCCCACATCTGAGGCACGATAGGGCGACGACAGCGCGGCGGCGCGCTCGGCGGCGGCGGGAGGCAGGGAGCCGGCGCCGGCAGCGGCTCCGCTGCCGTAGCCGGCGATGGGCTGGGGGGCATCCTGCTCTGAGGCTGGGGCGGCAGCGCCTGAGGGCGAGGCGCCCTGCTCCTGCAGCAGACTGCGGGCTGAGGCCTGGCCCGGGGCAGCGCTGGCGGCCGCCAGGAGCAGCAGGAGCAGCAGGCAGGCGCGGGGCATGGCTCTGAGGTGTGGTTGCTGCGAGAAGCAAAGCAGAGGACAAGGGGACGGGAGCGGCCACATGGGCTGTCCAAGGGTGTTCCTGCTTTCCTCATGCCGCCCAGCCCCTGCGACGCGGCTGCCAGCGACCGGCCTCCACCGCACAGCACATGGGAACGCAAGAGCGCTATCATCGCCACCACACACGCGCGGCAGCTGCCCTTCTGGCCATGCGATGCAGAGGTTGGGGTTACAAGAATGCAGAGGCGCCCGCCGGCGGGGGCGGCGCTGCTGCGGCGACTTTGCAGCACAATGGGCAGAGGGAGCAAGGGCAGCTGCTAAGCGGGGAGGGAAGCACCAGCAGTAAGTGGGTAGAAGGGGAGTGGGGGTGGGGCGGTCAGTGGGCAAGGTGCAAAGCAAAAGCGGAGTAAGCGGTGGGGCCTAGAGTGTTTAAGAAAGTGTGCCCATGGGCGGCCCATGCAGAGGGCACGGAAACAGGGAGAATGAGCAACAACCGGGAGGGACTGCCTAGTGAAGCGAGGTGTAGGTGTGTGCAGGGCCACAGGGGCCCAGGTGTGGCACGCCGCCATCGAGGGGCAGCGTTACGGAAGGAAGGAGGGTGCCTGGCAGCCCGGGGGGGGGGACCCCCGGCGGCCGACGGCGCTGCCGAGGCTGCTGCCGCCGCCAACGATGCCGGGGCTGGAGGCAGCTCCCTTGATCCACGGCCTCAGTCGGATCCATCCATGTCGTTTTGCTCGTAAGGGTTGAGCATGCCGGGCACCTTGGCCAGCTTGTGCCGCTCCGCCTCCGCCTGCGAGGCAAGGCAGCAGGGTCAGGGGGAGGTGAGAGAGGCCGCGCTTGGCCGGCAGGCAGGGCGTGCGGCGGTTCGATCCCCCGCAGCAGCACCGGGAGGGGGCCGCAGCTGCTGCCTGCTCGAGCGCACGCCACCTCCGCCGCCGCCAATTCCTTGAACACATGGTCGTCGCCTGCGCCGCGGCCTCCGCGACCAGCCAGCACACACAAGCACACACACAACATTGCACACCTGATCCCCCCCCCATGCCCCCGGCTCCCACCTGCGCCGCCACCTCTTCTGTGAACAGGTCTGCGTTGTTCTGGTCTGCAAACTGGTTGGACTGCACCAGGAAGTCGCGCAGAAGCTGCTTGAAGGTGGGGAACTCGCGCAGCTCCATCATGCCCAGCACCGTGGCCTGCGCGGCGCGGTACGGGAGGAAGGCGGGGGAGGGGAGCGGGCACGGCGTCGGTGTGTGCGTGCGTGCACCATTCCAGTGATGGAGGGGCCGTGGTACGGCGTGTGTGCGCGGTGGGGGTGGGGCGGGAGGGAGGGAGACAGCATGGTTCATGCACGGCAGGCGGGGGGCAGCGGCAAGGCCGGCTGGGCGACGGCAGGGCAGGCACAGGCTGCAGCGCCTGGGCGCTCCACCCGGGGCACGGTAGCTCGGCAGCCCCACGCCCTTGCCCCTGCACCGGTGCCACACC
>NW_005435067.1:44252-47572 GCF_000147415.1 Chlorella variabilis
GCACTGTGGGGGGGGTGGGAGTGGGGAGGGGAGTGTGTTGGTGGGTGTGGTGGGGGGAGGAGGGTGTGGGCAAGGCAGCAGCATGAGGCGCGAGGGAGCGAGGGAGAAGGGCTCGACAGGTGTGGGAAGCTGCAGCGGGCGGAGAGCAAGGACAGGCCGCAGCGCCGGCCGGACGGCAGGGCGCTGCTCGTTCCCCGGCTGCGTCGGCGGCGGCCCACCTGTGCCACCGAGAAGAGGTGGTGCAGGATGCGGGTCTGCAGCTTGAAGCCAGGTTTGTGGAAGGTGTCTGCGGGAGGCGGGAGGGCACAGGAGAGGCGGCGTGGGACCGGGATCGAGGCGAGGCGAGGCGAGGCGGCAGGCGGGGCTGGCCGGCAGCCAACACCACACACCACACACACCAGCCAGCACAGGCAGCCGCCACCACGAGAGGCGCCTTTCCCGCAGCCCTCCACGCAAGGGACACAAGTCGCAACAGCATCGACAACAAGCAAGCAAGCACCAGCAAGCGCCGGCCACGCGGGGCCCACCCGTCATGACGGCGAAGATCTCCTGCACCAGCTGCGTGTAGAAGGCCTGGTAGAAGGGCGTGGCTGAGGGGCTGCCCGTGAACATGACCAGCAGCTCGTGCAGCAGGTGCAGGCCCGTGTCGGCAATGTTGCGCTCGGTGTGGCGGAAGGCCCACACGATGGAGTCGATGACCAGCTTGAGCTGGGCCTGCGGCGGAGTGGGTGGGGTGGGGTGGGGGGGGTGCCTCAGCGCGGGAGGAGAGGTGAGGTGAGGGGCCAGCAGCAAGGAGGAGGGTGGGAGCGACGCGCTGAGACGCATTGAGACGCTGCTGCTGCTGCTGCTGCTGCTTCAGCCGGTGCGGCCAGCTCCCGGGCGGCAGCTAGTGTCGCGGCCCCCGCGCGCAGCCCGCCGCCAGGCACATACTTGAAAGGAAAAGCAAACATGTGCGCACGCACCGGGCTCATGGCGAAGAGCGTGGGGGAGCAGTGGTTGGTGATGGCGCGCAGCAGGGAGAAGAACTGGAGGCGGTGCTCGGGGTAGTCCTGCAGGGGGCATGGCAGGGTGGGGTGGGGTGGAGACGAGAGGGTCAGGGAGGGAGGGTGGTGGGCTGCCTGCAAGGAGCACAGGCACCCTTCGGCCTCCTCCGCACAGCCCCCGCCCGCCTTGCTCCCAGCCCTCCCCGCCCCACCAAACGCACGCAGCCCCCCACCCCACACCCGGTCCTGTCCCCTCCGCGTGCTTTCCTCCCTCCGCGTGCTTTCCTCCCTCCGCGTGCTTTCCTCCCGCACCACACGCCCACCTCGAAATTGCGGGTGATCATCTGCAGCGTGCACTCAAACACGGCGCCAAAGATGCGCGGCACCTCTGCCTCCATCTTGCCCCGCAGCCGGTTGATGATCATGGCAAACATGGAGAGCACCTCGGCGTCGCTGCAGGCAGCAGCACAATAGCACACGGGGTGTGGTGAGGAGGGGGTAGGGTGTAATGCAGGCGGGGAGCAGCAGGGCAGGTGGGCGGGCTGGGCTGCGTGGGCCTTGCGGCGGTGGGCTGCAGCAGGCTTGGCCCGGGCGGCGGCAGCGGGCCAGAGGCGGGGGGGTGGGAGGTGGAGCCAGCCACCGCCAGCCGCTCACCGCGCGTCGGGGTTGTTGCGCGCGTAGTCGCCCAGTATGGGGTCCATCATGGCGGGGACGTACTGCAGGGCGGGGCAGTGGTACCAGGCAGTACATCAGCACAATAAACGGGTGCATCGTGGGGGGCTCAAGACTCAGCCCTGCGCCCAGGCAAGCATGGCCGAGAGACACAGCAGGTGCCCGCTCGCCCAGCTGCAGCTGCCCGGCAGCTGCCCCACACCTGCGCCGCCACAAGGTCTGGGTCCTCGCACTTGTCCACCAGCGTCTCTATCAACCGCAGGGTCACCTTCTTCACGCTGCAGGCGGGGGCAGGGGCCGAGCGGGCGGGCGTGGGCACGGCAGCGGAGGTGAGGCAAATGTGCACCTTTGCGAATGTGCAGGCTGTAAACACAAGAAAGCAAAGCAGCAGCGACAGGTACCGGGTAGTACCGGGCAGTACCGCCACCAGCACCCACCTGCGCATCAGCTTCACGGCTGATGTCTTGGAGGCATGAGGGCCGCCCGTGGCAATGGCCGCAGAGATGAGCTCGCTGTACATCCTGCGGCACGGTACCGGAGGGCAGTACACAGCGGCGGTGCAGCGAGGGAGGGGTCGGCAAGCGGCATACAATAACACCCCCACCCCGGTGAAGTGCTGGGATGGGGGGCCCATGCAGGCAGCAGACTCCCACACAGCCTGCCGCAGCCACCTCCACCCGCCCGCCACACCCGCTGCCCCACACCCCAGCCACCAGTTTGCTTGCCCTTGTTGCACCCATGCACTGGCACCACAGCGGCGCTGCCCCTCCTCCCTCCCCAGACGCTGCCTGCCCCCTCACTTGTACACTGCCAGCACATCCAGGAAAATGAGGTTGAACTGGGTGACAAAGGGGTGGCCCAGGCTGCTGCACACGCTCACATTGGTCTGCAGCAGCCGCGTGGCGGAGGGCGACAGGCAGGGGCAGGCGGGCGGGCGAGCGGTCAGGTGGAATGCGTGGCTGCGGCAGCCATGCAGTACGGCCCTGCTCGCCGTCGATCCGTGCAGTCACTGCAGCCGGCAGCCCCTGCACCCACGCCCGATGCCTCCGCCCCCGCAGCCTGCCCCGCACGCCCCAGCCCCAGCCCCCACCTGCAGAATGTTCTGCACGTTGCGGATGACCTCCGCCTGCCTCAGCACCTCCACATTCTGCTTGGCCTGCTCGATGATCTGCTGCCAGGTGGCGTTGGGGGGGCCCATCAACCGCTGCAGGTACTCATCTCGCCGCTTGGCGTCTGCGGCAGCCAGGGGGGCGAAGGCACAGCGGGGCCGTGGGCCGTGGGGCAGGAGGAAAGCACGAGGGAGGGGGCAGTCGACGGGCACACGCTCCCCCAGCTCTGGCAGGCAGTAGGGCTTGCCGGCTGCCCACCGGGCGCCCCGGCCCCGCGCCGCCATCTCTCCACACCCTGCCTATGCTCTCTGCACATGCACGCCGTCCGGCAGCCGCCTGGTAGCGGAAGCTGCCCGGAAGCTGCAGCATGGGCGGTGCAACCCACCGGTGTCTGCCGACACCATGAGGCCCACCGCCTCGTAGAACATGTGTATCTGGTGCGTCTCCAGGTCCTGGATGGTGGCCGTCAGGCCCGACAGCAGCTCCGAGATGAAGGGCTCGCTCTCGCCCACCTGCGCGGCACGGAGAGGGTGTGGGTGGTGGTGGTGGTGGTGCT
>NW_005435067.1:47622-50845 GCF_000147415.1 Chlorella variabilis
GGGGGGGGGGGGGCAGGTAGGCAGGGGCAGAGACGTGGGGCTTGAAGGGGTGTATAGTTATGTTTATTTGTTTATTTTTTGCTTGGTGTCTCCATTGTCGGGGCCCAGGGAACAGCTGCACAGCGCCCCACCCCCACTCTCCGTTCCTTCCTGCGCTGACCAGTGCCCCCACCTGCATGATCACAAACTTGCGCTTGCACTTGGACACGATCTTGAGGAAGGTCTCGCACGCCATGTCCTGCCGGGGGGTGATGGGAAGAAAGGAGTGATTGGAAAGAAAGGACAGGAGAGCGCGGTGGGTGGTTAAGTGGGTGGGCGGCTGGGTGCACCCCGGTGTGTGGCAAGGGTTTCCGCTGATTTTTGGGCTAAATAAACCCTAAACCCCAAAAACAAACTGGGGAGGCAGGGCAAACGGGGTCGACACCGCTGCAGCCGAAGTGCGTGCGGTGCCGCTGCTGTTCCTTCACAAACACACACAGTACCACACAGCTTCCCCCCACCTGCACCCCCGGGTGCGTCTCGTGCATGAACTCAAACAGCTTGTTGACCACCGTCTTCAGGAACTTCCAGTGGTTGCGCAGGAAGCGGGGGTACTGCCCCACCACGTACCTGCAGGCGGTACAGGGCCGGTACAGGGGGTGAGCAGGTGGCGGTTGAGAACGGCGGGCAGCGCAGCGTGCTGCGCAGCTGCGCCGCCCTCCTGCCCTCCTCCCCCAGCCGCTGCCTGGCCCCCAAGCCAGTCCAGGCCAGCCAGTCAGCCAGCCATGCTCACATGATGTTGGACGCGATGACCGCCTTGTTGTCCTTGCCGCGCGTCACCTCGCACAGGTTGAGCAGGTCCCGGATCACGGTCACCAAGAACCTGAGGTATGTGGGTGGTGGTGGTGGTGGTGGTTGGGTTGTTAAGGTGGTGGTGGTGGGGGGGAGGTTGGAGGGGGTTAGGGGGGAAGGGTGGAGGGGGTTAGGGGGGAACGGTGGAGCGCAGAGCCAGCCGGGCCCTAGCAAGCAGGCACAACGCCCAGGCACACCCCCTCACCCGCCAGGCCACAGCCTGCCCCCCCCCCCCCCCCCCCACACACACACACCACCCCACCAGCCCCCCACCTGTTCTCCTGCTCCTCCACCATGCTGCCGCTGATGCTGCCGATGGCCCAACACAGGCGGTTGAGCGGCGCCCACCCCAGCTCCCGGCCGTTCAGCTGCGCCTGCAGGGTGGGGGGCGGGCGGGCAGGTGAGGGGCGCCAGTGATGCTGGGGGTCCCTATAAGGGGGCAGCCCGCGCGGCTGCCGGCGAAAGCGCTGGGCAGCAGACGCCCGGGGCGCGTGCAGCATGCTGCCCGCCCAGCGCAAGCAGCGCACGGTGGGGAGACGGTGGCGGCAGAGGCGAAACAGGTGGCGCCGCACACATCCACCCACACCAACACATACAGGCTCCTACCTGGAGCCGCAGCTTGTCCAGCATCTGGTGCTCCGTGTCCTCGTGGTCCAGGTGCGACAGGTAGACCAGCGTCTCGTGCATCGTCTTGTACCGCGCCAGCACGTCTGCGGTACGGGCGGTGCGGCGCATGCGGCGGTGAGCGGTACGGGTGGCGGGGTACGCCACCCGGCAAACGCCACCCGGCACCCGGCAAGCAAAAGGCAAAACGATATAAAAGGCACGCCAGATGCCAGCTCAGCCCCGTGAGCGCCAGCTCAGCAGCGCCAGCTCAGCAGCCCCGCTCACCCGTGTCCTTCATCGTCTCCCGCACCACATTGCCGTTCTCGTCCTCCACCACGATCACCTGCAGGGGCGGCCGGGGGCGTGGGGAGCGGCAGCAGGCAGGCTCTCGAGCGCCTCACCACCTCACCACGTGGAGTCACATGGCTCCCTGGAGGCTCAATGAACCTCCCCCTGCCACACGCATTGCCGAGCAAGCCCATGCCTCCTCGGGCAGCAGCCAGCCACTCTGGGCAACAGCCAGCCATCCCCGACACCACCACACCAGGCCGCACCTCCTCGGGCTTGGCCATGCGCGCGATCATGAGCGCCCGCAGCTGGCTGAGCGTCTTCTGGTAGAGCACCTTGCGCGCCACGCCGCCGCCGGCGGGAGCCGCCGCGGCGCCGCCGCCAAAGGAAAACTGCTGCGAGAGGCAGGCGGCGGGGCAGAGGTGGGGGAGGATCGGTGAGGGGCAGGGCAGGGCAGCGCGCTTGCTGCGGGGCTGCGACAGCCAGGCTGCACCGTCCCAGGCTGCGAGGTGCAGCGCAGGCGCCCTCCTTGCGGCTGCACCTCAAGAGCGAAACAGCCAGCAATGCTCTGGGGTAAACTCGGGCTGCCACCACCGGTGCTGCGGCCGCTACCGCTGCTCCCGCCTGCCTCCCCAGTTCCTGCCCAGCCTGGCCATCAGCCCTGCCCCTGCCCAGCCCTGCGAACCAGCCCACGAGCCCCGCGCGGCGCACCTGCACTGGCGAGGCGGTTGACTGCAGGGTGCAGACAGAGGAGTAGACGTCCGGCACGAAGAAGTTCCAATACTCCAGGCAGATCTTGAACACCTGGGCAGCAGCAGCAGGAGGGGCGGGGAGGAGGCGGGGTACAGGTACAGTGGTTAAGAGGTGGGCAGGCGCCGCTGGCGCCCTGGCAGGGGCAGGGCATGCGGGTGGGCATGAGGGAGCGGCACGGAACCAGAGCGGGTAGGCGGAGCGAGGCGGGCGAAGCAGGCAGGCTTCGGAGTTGAAGGAAGTAGGACACAAGAGGCAATGGACGCTCGCCAGCAGGGATGCCGAAACGGGCCCGCCCCGCCCGCGACCGCCGCACCAACGCGCCTGCTGCATGCCCTCGAGCACAGCAGCAACGCAGCACTGAGCCAGCGGCAGGCCCGCACCTCGTCATCGTCCACATAGCTGATCGCCACCAGCGTGTCTAGTCCCTGGATCAGCGCGGCACGCAGCTCCTCGCTTGTTTCCAGCACGCTGCACAGGCGGCGGCGGCGGCGGCGGCAGCGGGCGGGGTCAGGTGCTGGGGCGAGGGTGGGGAAGGGATCGGGGCAGCGTGGATGGACAGATGGCAGCTAGGCGCAGGGTGGCAGCTGAGCGTGCGCCGCGGCGCCAGCTGCAGCTGCTGCTGCTGCAGCTGCAAACGACTGCCAAACGCACGGATACCTCCTGCCCCACCCCGCCACAGCAAAGCGAGCGCACACACACACAACCACCACCCACCCCACCCCACACACCACCCACACGTTGCACC
>NW_005435067.1:50895-60375 GCF_000147415.1 Chlorella variabilis
AAGCCCTCGCCTGAGGTGCGCGCGGAAGAAGGCGGTGAGGAAGAGGGCCAGGTTTTGCACGAAGGCCTGGTCCTCGTCCGTACCGCGGCTGTACGCCTCGGGGATGTTGGTGCCCGGCGGCATCAGCGCCGCCAGCTGCGCCACGAAGAAAGTGTAGAGCGGGGCAAAGTGGGAGTTGTACTCGGGCCCCACCTGGAGCGCCGCTATCTGCGCGGGTGACAGGCAGGGGGTGGGTGGGCAGTGAGGCGCGGGCAGCGCGGGGAGAGGGGTTGGGAGGGGAGGGGTGAGCGGGAAGCAGGCCAGGGCGGCAGTTGCAGGGTTGCGGCAGCGGCGGGCATGGCAGCCAATGCGACTGATAGCGGCGGCTCACCTCTGCCAGGCACTGCAGCGCGATGTTCCTGAACACTGGCTGCGGAAACAGGCGCAGCAGCACCTGCAGGCAAGGGAAGGGCAGGCAGCAGGGCAAGACTGGGGACCGCGCGGAGCCCAGCAGCAGCGCCGCAGCCCTCGCCCAGCAGCCGCCGCCGCGCTGCCGGCCGCCACCTCGGCGCCCTCCTGGCGCACCCCTGCCGCCCAGCCCTGCCACGGAATCACCCCCACACTTCACACACACTGCCGGGCTGGACCTTCCACAACAAATCAACAAACAAACAGCACACACAAGCACACGCGCACGCGCGCACATGTACACACACACACACACACACACACACAAGAACAGGCAGGTGGGGGCCCCCACCTCTATGACATTCGACTCGAAGATGTAGCCCAGTGGCACCCAGGACAGGAAGGCGTGTAGCGTGGCCAGCGTGGCGCGGATGAGGTCGGGCCGCTGGCTGGCGCTCAGTACCATCAGGCACAGCTCGTGTACCGCCGCAAACTGCTCGTTGAAGCTGCTCTTCAGCTCCTTGGTCTTTGCCTGCGTGGGTGGAAGGGGGCAGGGGCGGGGAGAGGAAAGCGAGGTGAGCGCGGGGCAGGCCCAGAGGCGGCCGCGGCAGGCTCGCAGCGGGGCGCGGGCGGCGGCCCGTCCTCGGCAGCGCGGGGCCCGCTGCCCGCCCGCTGCTGCGCCGTGCATGTGTCCGGCTTCTGTCCCGCCTCCTGTTTGCCCCCCGGCCCACGAGTCCAGCGCAAACAAACAAGCAAACACACACACAACAAGAGGGAGCGGCGCGGGGCGGGGGCGGCAACAGTAACAACAAGCAACGCAGCGCAACGGCAACAACATCAGCAAACACAGCAGCGCAGCGCGGGGCAGCGCACCGCGGTCAGGGAGTCCTTGGAGAAGTCGAACACCTCCTCGCTCAGCAGGCGCAGGATGGCCATGGAGTTCTCGCACAGCGTCTCATTGGTGCGGGAGGCGCCCACGATGTCGGGGATGAAGGAGGGCCACTTGTGGGGCCAGTCCTGCTTCAGGATGTCCACCAGCACCTGCAAGGGTGGGTGGGGGTGGGGTGGCTTGTGTGTAGTGTGTGTGTAGTGGTGGTGGGGTTGCATGGGAGCGGGGTGGCGTGACGGTGGTTAGCGTAGCGATGCATGTGTGGGTGTGTGAGTGGGGTGGGGAGACAGGGGGGGCCACCCGGCAGCTGCCTGATCCAGGGCGGCGCCGCTGCCCAGCCCGACACCGGCGGCAGTACCAGCGGGCTGCCCACCAGGTTGAGCTTGCTGAGGAAAGTTCGCTCCGCGCGGAAGGCCTTCTCGTCTGTGGAAATTTTGATGATCAGGTTGGAGCAGTAGGTCTTGATGCCCTCCCGCTGCGCATCCGGCAGCGCGCCCCACCGCGTGCGCACCACGCTCTCCAGCACCTGGCGGGGCGGGGGCGGCACGCAGGAGCGGCGGTGGGTGGCCGGCGGGGCTGGACTGCCTGGGCAGCACGCTGCGGCGGCAGCTGCGCGGGAAGGCTGATCCTTGGCGGCAGCAGCGGCGCCGGCTGGCCCCGCCGCCGCCGGGCCAAACGCCAACCGCTGCGGTTGCTGCCGAGCGCTCGGACGACGTGCGTTCCGGCCGGCCGGCGGCAGAGGCAGCTGGCGCCACGTGCCGGCAGCAGCAGGCTTCCGGGGCAGCAGCTGCGCGGGCGCACGTGGAAGCAGAGGCACACACAAGAAAGGGGCCCAGAGGCCAGGACCAAAGCACGCACCTGCAGGCCGAAAAACTTGGTCTGCTGGTTCTTGGAGTGCTCTAGAATTGCATCTACGCGGGTCCAGGCTTCTGGGTGCTCTTGCACCGCCTTGAGCACCGCCTCCGCAGCCATGCGCTGCAGGCAGCGGGGGGCAGGCAGGGCAGAGGTGAGCAGGCGGGCCTGGCTCCTGCCCTCTGGCCCGCCACCCGCCACACAGCGGCGGGACTGCGCTGCGCGCCTCCTGGCGCAGCGCGGCGCCCCGGGCGAGCCATCCATCTGTACGCACTGCAGGCTGCCACGGAGCCGCTGGGGGCTGCCCGGGGGGCGCGGGGAGCCCACCTCCTGGTTGGAGCCGGCGCCATAGAAGGCATTGACGGTGCTGTCGAGCAGCGCCACGTCCAGGGGCTGCGAAAAGTCTAACAATTTCTGCGCCACCGCCTCTGGGCCCGCTACCCCGTTTGCTGCCGCCATTGCGCGGCCGCCAGCAGCCCTCCCAGCCCACGATCACTCAAGCTGACGGGCACCCGCTGCCATGCAAGCGCCCAGGGGCCCGACAGGTGCGGAAGCGCCGGCAGGGGCGGTGATCTCTGTCCAGAAGGGAGGGGGTGGCCGCCTGCACGCACCGCGAATCGACTGCACTGGCGTGTATGATCACACTGCTGCCGACAGGACGCGCTGCCTCTGCTGCTGCGGGCGGTGGTTGCGATTGGAAAGGCAGGAGAAGAGACTCAAATAGCTCAAGGCGCGCTGGGCTGCCCAATTGCCGCCCCCTCATTGCAGGATCTTTGCCTGCAGCTTGTGCGCCTATTGAATTGCAGGGAGAGCGCCCAGGCCCCGCTATCCAACTCGAAATCAGCAACCCACCAGGCAGCACACCACCCAGCCAGCTTGTCCAGCAGCCTGGAAATCAGAACCGCCCGCCGACGGGCTGCGGCGCGGCAGCTTGCAGCCGGCTCCATCACCTCACCCCTCTGTCGCCAGCGACTGCGGCAGTGGTGGTGGCGGCAAAGCCATGGCTCGCAGCCTGGTGCGCGGCCTGCGCCGCGCCCTGGCCTGGATCATCACCCACGCGCTTCTGGCGGTGGTCGTGGTGCTGGCGCTGAGCTTTGTGGAGCCGGCGCGGCAGGAGTCTCCGCACCTGGCAGCGCTGCACGGCGCGGCGGTGGACGGGTGGGCGCTGGTGGCGCCCGGCGGGCGCTGGCACCCCACCGCCTTCATCGAGCACAAGGGCCACCTGGTGGTGGAGGGATTCCTGCTTCTGGTCATATCCTACCTCCTGCTGCAAGGCACGCTGGTACCGGGTGCCCAGGAGGAAACGGCGCTGACCGAGAAGGTGCGCTGGGGCGGTCCGGATGCTGCGGCTTTAAGGCACGCAGCAAGTGCGTGGCTGTGCCGCGCTGCAGCCGTCTCTCCGCTGGGCGCCCCTCCTTGGCAGAGCCCTCCTTGCCTGCTCGGAAAGCTGCCGCTCCGCCCGCCCGGAGCTCTTCAGCCCTCCACCCTGCACGGAGCTCGCCTCCCGCTCCCTTGCCCTTTGGCGGAGAAGCTTTTCTCCAGAAGGGAACAGGTGGCCGTGTGAAGGCCCCTCCACCCCACACTGCGCCCACACACCCCACCCTGCAGGAGGTGGATGAACTGTGTGCGGAGTGGGAGCCAGAGCCGCTGGCGCCGCCGCTGTCCGAGGCGCAGCAAAACTGGCGGGAGCCCGTCGTCAGCAGCGACGCGGGCAGGATGGTGCGAGCGCCGCCCCGCCCGCCTGGCGCCGCCAGCGCGTTGCTGCCCGTGGCCCGCTTGCTGTTTTGAACTCGTTTGCCGCCGCCGCCGGCGGGCGGGATGGCAGCAGCCAGCCCCGAGCTGGACGGCCGGCGGCTGGTGGGTGCTGTGCTTTCCTGCCAGGGCAGTTGTTCTTGCCCGACGCGTGCGCGTGCTCCACCTCGCCTGCGTGTGCCTGCCTGCTGCCATGCAGGTGACCGTCAACGGGCGCCAGGCCCTCAACATGTCCTCCCTCAATTTCCTGGGCATCGCAGGCAGCCCAGAGGTGCGCAGAATAGCCCCCCCCCAACTCCAGCTGGCAGCCGCTCGCGGCATTCCTGTCTCTGATGAAGCCTGGGTGCCGGCCGCGGGCTGCCTGGCTGGTTGATTGGCGCCCCCACTGCCGCGGGCCCGGTCCTCCGCTGCCCCTCAAGGCTGGCTTCTGCGCCTGGGGGTGTACTGCCTCTTGCTGTGGGCTCTTGCCGTCTCCATGCCGCACTGGCCGCCGGCGGGGCGCTGCACAACACACAGACATGCACACACCTTGCGAACCGCCCTGGCTGGCCGCAGTTGCGTGAGGCGTGCCGCCAGACCATCCATAAGTATGGGGTGGGCTCCTGCGGGCCTCGCGGTTTCTACGGTACCATCGACGTCCACCTGCAGCTGGAGGTATGGTACAACTGCGGTACAGCCGCGGGTGTAGGGTGGCAGGGACGCGGCAGGGTGCGGGGCGGCAGGGACAGGGCGAGGCTGCCGTGTCGGTTTCTACTCCCCGCTACTGCGTGTGCCACGGCGCAGCCCACGCCCCGGGCACCCGCTGGTCTGCGTATCCATTCCACAGCCCTTGCATGCTGCTGTGCCGCCGCCCCACCACGCCGCTGTACTGCCGCTGTACCGCTGCCGTGTCCCGCAGGAGCGCCTGGCCCGCTTCATGGGCACCGAGGAGGCCATCCTCTACTCGTATGACCTCGCCACCCTGCCCTCCATCCTCCCCGCCTTTGCCTCCAAAAAGGACCTCATACTGTGCGACGAGGTGCGGCGGGGTGGGGTGGTGTGTGTGTGTCTGTGTGTGCGCGCGCGCGCGCGTGGGGGTCAGCTGTGGCTGCAACCAGGGCGGCGGCCCCCGTCTTTGCAGCCTTTTTGTGGTGGCGCAGCGGCGGGTGGGCTGAGGCTGTACGGCCCAGCGAGCCAGCCCCGTCCCGGTGCCCTGGTGCTGCCGTGTGCGCCTGCCTCCCGCAGCCCCACCTGGCCCTCGCTGTGACCACCTCCCACCACCTCCTTTGCCCGCCGTCCACCCCCACCCCCACCCCCGCCACCCAACCGTGACCTCAGGGCGTCAACTACGCCATCCAGAACGGGGCCCACCTGTCCCGCGCCCGCGTGCTGTACTTCAGGCACAACGACATGGCCGACCTGGAGCGCCTGCTGCGCCAGCAGGAGGAGGCCGACCGGCGGCACAGGTGCAGCACGCGCGCGGGGGCGCAAGGGCTGCCTGGCAGCCGGGCGGGTGGGGTGATTGTATGCGTCCCGGTGGGCTGCCTTGGGGGGGGATGGGAGGGCCGCGGGGGCGGGTGTCGCCGCTGCTGGCTGCGCTCCCAGCCACCGCCACCCAGCCGCACCGCCCCACATGCCTACTCCCTCATGCCACACCACACCACACCATGCCACGCGGCGCCATGCCCAACCACAACGCCGCCCTCCCCACCCACCCACGCAGGAAGCCGCTCAACCGGCGCTTCATTGTGGTGGAGGGCATCTATGCCAACAGCGGCGACCTGGCGCCCCTGAATGCGCTGATGCCGCTGAAGGAGGTGTGTGTGGGTGTGGGTGGGTGGTGGTGGCGGGGTGGTGGTGGCGGGGCAGCAGCTGGGGAGCTGGGGAGGCTTGGCTGGGAGGTCCGGCGCGGCGCCTGGGGATCCCAGCACATGCGGCTGTGGCGGGAGCGCCCCCGCTGGAGTTGCGTGGCCCTGCAGCCGGCTCGCCTGCGCGTTGCGCCAGCGCTGTGCACGGTTGCCACCCCTCTGAGCCATGCACCGCCGCCCGTGCCGCCTGCTGTACCGCCGCAGAAGTATCGGTACCGCCTGGTCGTGGACGAGAGCCTGGCGGTGGGGGTGCTGGGGGCCCGGGGGCGCGGCGCTGCCGAGCACTTTGGGCTGCCGCCCGAGGCGGTTGAGATTGTGGGGGGTTCCATGGGTGAGAGGCGCAGCGACCTTCTACCCTCGCCCGCCTGCCTGCCTTGCTGCCTTGCTGCTTTGCTGCCGGCTTGCCTGCCTGCCTGCCAGCCTGCCTTTGCTGCTTCCGCTTGCCTGCCTGCCTTCCTGCCTGCCTGCTTGTGCTGGCCATCAGCCCAGCCGCAGCACAGTGTGCCAGGCCACTCTGGGCGCCAGCAGGGGCGCAGACGCAGCCCTGTGGGAACAGGAGCCGCCACATGCTGCCGCAGCTGCCGCCGCTGCCGCCGCCGCTGCGGCTACTGCATCGCGTCGCCCTCGCGCCTCGCCTCCGCTCCCCCCGCTGCCGCCTCCCACCCATACCTCGCCTCCCCTCCCCCCCTGCCGGCACCCGCCTCCCTCCCTAAACCCCCCGCAGGCAACGCCCTGGCCTCCATCGGCGGCTTCTGCGCGGGCGACCGCGAGATTGTGGACCACCAGCGGCTGTCGGGCCTGGGCTACTGCTTCTCCGCCTCGCTGCCGCCCTTCCTGGCCACAGGTGTGGGGCGCCGCCGCCGGGCGCTGCCTGCTGGTCTGCTGGTTGAACACTGCGGGTTGACAGCTGCGCGTTGGCGGCTCAGCTGGGGCAGCTGGTTCACAGGGCCTGCCAACGAGGAGGGGCAGCGAAAGGCGTGGCGCGGCGCCTCCGCGCCGGCGTGGCGCGCCGCCGCTGCCGCCAGCCTGGGCTTGGGCCCGGCCGCTGCCGACCAGCCGGCCTCTCGCTCCTCTCGTGGACGTGCTGGCGGGCCTCCCCTGCAGCGGGCGTGTGTGCGCTGGACCACCTAGAGCAGCAGGGCGGCGAGCTGATACCGAAGGTTCAGGAAAGCGCGCGGCTGTTCAGGTGTGTGGCTGCGAGCGCCTGGGCTGCCTGGCTGGCTGGCTGGCTGCGGCCCGCCTCTGTGTGGCTGGGGCTGCCTCGCTGCCTCTTGCCGCGGCAGGAGCAGCCTCTCCCGGCGTCCGCCGTGGGCGCGCCACAAACGTGCCGCCCGCTCAGCGCGCGGCTGGAGCCCGCCCGCCCTCCTCCTGCCAGCCTGCCTCACCGCCCGCCCCTCTCGCCCGCTGCCTGCCGCCTCCCTCCCCTCCCCTCCCTCTCTCTCACCTGCCGCCCGCCGCCTCCCTGCCCCGCCCGCCCTCACCTTTGCTGCTGCAGGAAGCTGGCCGCCGGCATCCCTCACCTGTCGGTGGTGGGCGGGGAGGCTGCCGCCATCTCGCCCGTCATCCACCTGGCCCTCAGCCCGGAGCCGCAGGCGGCAGAGGTGTGCGGCAGCAGCAGCCGCAGCAGCGCCGGCCAGCCTGTAGCAGCAGTTGCAGCAGCAGTTGCAGCAACAGAAGCTTGTTTGTGGGCCGGGGCGGGGGTGGGGCCACCGCCTCTGCGTAGGGGAGCAGGGACCCCCCCCTGCCGTGCTGCCGTGCGCCTGTGCGGGCAGCGGCAGCCCGCCGGTGTGTGCAGGAGCCGGCAGTGTGGTGTGGAGCTGGCGTGACAGTTTGCCAGCCCTGCACCGCTCCCGGCCCGCCGGCGCACCCACCATGCCGCCACGCCCGCCCCTCCCTGTTCACCGCAGTACGAGGCGGGGGATGCGGCGCTGCAGCGGGTGGTGGATGATTGCCTGGCTCGAGAGGGAGTGCTGCTGGCGCTGGGGCGATACTCCAGGCTCGAGCGGCGGCGCCTCCCCCCTAGCATCAGGTGTGAGGCCAGGGCTGGGCTGGCGCCAGCTGCCTGCCTTGCGGTGCCGGGCCGCGGGGTTTGTCGGAGCCTGCGCGGCGGCGTGCGTTGCTGCTGCGGGGCAGGGGAGACGTGGCGGGTTGCTGGCGCGTTGGTGAGCTGCTCTGGCTGAGTGGCCTTCTCTCGTCTTGCAGGGTGGCGGTGACGGCGCAGCACACGGCGGCGGACCTCCAAAAGGCGGTGGCAGCGCTCAAGGCGTCCTGCAAGCGGGTACTGGGATGAGAGGGGTGGAGCACAGTGATTGGCCCTGCTGGGCTGGGAGGGCCTGGGACCCAGGCCATCCCCGCCAGTCTTTGCCAGCGCTGCCGTGCAGGGGCCGAGCAACGCACCCATTATTTGCATCTCTTCCATGCGTTTGATATTATGTGGAAAGCAGATGAGCGGTAACGAGGAGAGAGCCTCCACCTCCAGGTGACGCAGGGGCAGTCCTGGTGGGCCGCTGTCCCTATGCGTGTAGTCCAGTCCCGCTGGCGCCGCCCGCCACGGTAGCTAGGGCAGGGTGTGCGCCCAGCGGCGCCCCCCGTCGTACGGTGGCGCTCACAGCCATCGCCAGACCTTTCGATTCTGGCAGCGAGACGAGAAATGGGAAGCTGGGTCACTGAGCTGTGCTGAGGTGTGTTTTGGCATGTGTTGCCCGCTGATGTGGCACCTCCCCCGATTCGTCTGGCTCATCAGGCACGCTCTCTCCCGCGATCCCTCCCTTTCCTTCGCCTTTCAGAGTCTCTAAGGCTTCTATTTCTCCCCTCCCGCACCCCGCAGCTGACGCAAACTTAAAATTATGAACCAACCTGTCATCCTTTATGCCTTAGAACGGCGCCAAAACGGCGCCAAGAATGTGTTTCTCACTAAGTCAGATGTAGAGGGCATCATCCGACCTGTCATCCTTTATGCCTTAGAACGGCGCCAAAACGGCGCCAAGAATGTGTTTCTCACTAAGTCAGATGTAGAGGGCATCATCCGGATCAAGCAGGGCGACGAGCAGGCGCCCTCAGGCCGGCGGCGGCGGGGTGCGGGAGGGGGGGCGGCAGTGCAGGGCGGCGCCAAGAACTACAGCAAGAAGGTGCTGCAGTTTTTCCAGGTGCTGAAGGGCGCTGGCGGTCAGGACATCCTGTGCCGCTGCGTCAAGCGCAGCGGAGAGTGGCGGTGGTGCCCCGTGGTGCCGCTCGAGGAGCTGCCCCGAGTGATCAAGGAGCACCACGAGCGGGCGACTGGCTTCAGCGGTGTGGAGAAGCTGTACACACATGTGAGTGATATAAGGGGTGCAATGATGCCGCCAGACCAACTGGAGAGTGCTCTGCATCAGGCAGCAACCGGATGCATCGCAGCAAGCACGGGGGGTGCGGCACGGCCAAGGTGGCGCTGCCCTCCTCTCCATCTATCCCTCCTTCCCTCCCTCACGCCGCGCACTCCCCTGGTCCTCCTTTGCTGCTCTGCTGCCTTTCCTGCAGCTGGCCTACAACGCACCCACCGAGCTGGCAGCTGGTGCAGACGGCAAGGTGCCCTTCCTCTACGGCCTGGAGGGGTTTGACCGTGCCGTGATCAGCATCTTCATCTTGGGCTGCCCCGTGCGTGCCGACCAAGCACCACTGAAGCCTGCCGAGCAGCCTGCCCCGCACCCCATCGTGGTGGACCGTGCGTTCCAGCAGTGCCAGGTGCGCATGCTGGTGACAGCAATTGTGTGGCTC
>NW_005435067.1:62148-63407 GCF_000147415.1 Chlorella variabilis
CGGCGCAGCCCGGCGGCGGCAAGGCAGCCGTGCGCTGCGGCTGCCGCGGCGCCTGCACCCGGAACTGCAGCTGCAAGAAGAATGGTGCGCGGTGTGGGCGGCACTGTGGCTGTATAACCGGTAAGGGTGGCAATTGCACGAACCATTGAAGAAGTGTGCCTTGTACGCTTTGCCGTCTCCGCTGGAAGGTGCTGCCGCCTGTGGCGGCTTCATATTTCCTGTTCATTTCTGTTGTTCGGTCTCTCTGTTCGTGTTGGTTGGCTTGTAAGAGTTGTATTTCTGACGCTAGAGAGGTGAGATGACAGCGGGAGCGTTGAAGCGTGCATGCCATCACGTGTGCAAGCAGCCCCGCTCCGCCCCGCTCAACCCTCAAACATGGCTCTATGGGGTCAGTTCACGTATGGGAGGGGAGCGCCGCGCGGGCTGCCAGGAGCGAGCGGGGGCGGGGGTTGCCCAATCGGGAGGGTGCCACATCAGGGGGCAACACATGGGCTTGCCATGGGGCTTCCTGGGCCCCGCGCTTTGGCTGCCATTTACCCGATCCCACTGCGATAACATACGCACCATGGCGGGCGAGGAGCCCTCTGGGCCCCGCTCGCTGGTGCTCACTGCCCAAGACAGGGCCATCGTCGTGTCCCGGCTGGCCCGCGCTGTGCTCCGCTTCCAGGACTCGTTCCTGTGTTCCGAGGGCAGCCCCGCGGGGCTCCTGTGCCAGGCAAGCGGAATGGCTGTGTCGCTTGGAGGCGCCATAGGGCGCCGCCTGCACCCCGCCGCAAGCCTCAAACATCTGCACGACGTTTGTGGCACCGCTAGGGGCGCTGCACGCAACACCCACCACTCCTCGCTCGGGATTTGCCGCCTGCGCTGCCTACCGCAGGTGTGGCTGCCCGAGGTGGTGGAGGACAACCAGATAGTGCTCAAGACCAAGGTAGGACCCCAGAGGGGCTGCCCGAGGGCAATGCCCTGCCTCCCTCGAAACGGCGTGATCAGTCTCTTTCGAGCCTCCTGCCTCAAACCTTGGCGCTGGGCAGCCCGGGGCGTGGCTGGCTAGCACCCACGCCTTGCAGCAGCAGGCCGGCCGCACCCGCCTGCTCCCGCACCACCGCGCCCGTCGCCTTGTGACCCACGCCGCGTCCTGCAGGGTCTGCCCTTCTGCGTGGCGGGCATGGGCGACCTGCTGGCGCTCTTCCGCTGCATCTCCTGCCGTTTTGCGTTTGGGACCAACGTGCAGCGAGCCAACACTTTGGGCGCCCCCGGCC
>NW_005435067.1:63457-68275 GCF_000147415.1 Chlorella variabilis
GCTTACGCTTCATGTGTGCTCTCCACTCTTCCTCGCTCCCTCTGTCTGTGTGCCCAGCCGCGGCCGCACAACCTGTGACCTTTCTGCTCCCTCGCCCCCCACTTCTTTCTCCCTTAGCCTGCTGACACACGCTCACCATCCACCGTACATCCCTCCAAGCTGCCTACCTCCCCTTGAATCGCTTCATTCATGCGCCCCCCCATTACGATTCGCAGACGCGACTTTTTTTATATAGACGCCTGCTTTTCCGCCTGACACAACAACCGGTTGCCACTGCAATGCGCAACCCGTGGCGTGGCGCTACTGTGGCGCTCTCTGCCGCCCTGCTTGAGCACGCGCCGCGCGCGCCCCCGACTCCCCTTCCCCTCGAAACGGGCCCGACAGTTGACCTTGGCCAACCCTGCTGTACCATACTACACATGCCATCCCTGTAACCGGCACAGTCAAAGCAAACACAGCGCAGTTGCGTTTCAGACCGCTGGCCACTGGTGGAACGTACACGCGCGTGCCAGCTTGTCTCGTGCTGGGTAATCCACCGTCTCATCGGCTGTGTTGATGCAGCAGGGATGTATCAGTCTGCTGGCAAAATGCACTGCGCAGCATGCGGTGGCCACCGCGCCATCCCCGTCCCAGAAGCCGCTCTTGCCGTACACATCGTATTGAACGCGCCTCGGTGCACATCAATTTATACTCTGCTGCAACAGAGGCTGGAGGAGCCAGCGGCCCTTTCTGCCGTGTGTTTCTTGTGCTCGCGCTCCTCCTCCGGCTCTACAAGCCTGGATTGGACGGACATGCATCATAGATCCATCAGCTGACGGCGGCTGCGTGCGCAAGACCGCCCAGGCTTGGAGCTCTGCCCCTGGTCTCCCCACCTGGTCTCCCCAGGCCGCTGGAAGCAGTGGGCCCTTCTTCAGGTCCGGCCCCAGGTGCGAGGCCCACCCACTGCGCCCAGCAAAGCAGCGCGGCATTGCCCTTACTCGGGCTATTAGGGCATTTATGCCGCCGTGGTACTGTCCGCCGCCGTTTGCTCCTCTCCTGGCGCTTCCAAATCCGTCCTGGCCCTCCTGCGCATGCCTGGGTGCAGGCTCCACGGCATGAGGGCCTGTCTCGGCCTCAGCTTTGCAGACCGGCGGCTAGAGGCGCAGTATGTGCGCCAACTGGACGCCGCGCAGGTTAGCGACCCCCTTCCTGCTGCAGACCGCCAGCGCTGCCCAGCAGGCCCCTCCTCGCACCGGTGCCCGGGGCCCTTCCAGCAAGAGCCCGCAGGCAGCACACCCAGCCGCACCCCGACCGCCACCACACACCGCCGGCACATGATGGCCGCTCCGCTGTGCGCCACACACTGCCGCAGGCGCCCGCCGACTGCGCCTACTCGGCGCTGTGCGTGGTCATGGCGGCGGTGCTGGTGTCCCAAGCCCTGGAGCAGGCAGACTTGCACCTCATCGAGAGCGCGCTGGCCGCAAGTGAGGGCAGGGAGGCCGCGGCATGCGGGCCTGGGCGCCGTGCATGGGCAGCTAGCCATGCTCATGCTCGCCGCTGCTGCATAGCTGCCATGCCTTCATCCCATGGATCCCATCCCCGCCACATGCGCGCTGCTCCACCTGCTGCGCACTTGCGGGTCCGACCCCTGCCGCAGTGTTCTGGATGTCGCTGCCCCTGGTGGTGTGCCTCAGCAGCCGCTCGCTGTACATCTCGTACCGCAGCTTGTGGCTCTGCGCCTGGCTGCTGCCGGCCTGGTGGTTCATGTGCCAAGCCGCCGCCGCCTACAGCCCGCACATGCAGCCTGCGGCGCCGCCGCTGATGCCACCACCGCAGCCGCCAGAGGCAGGCGCCTGGCACCACGCCCTCTCCGCCGCCACCCAGCGCTGCCGCCCCGCTGCACAGCTGATAGTCAGGACGTCCATGCTGCCCCTGCTGTGGTGAGCGCCCCCGCCCGCCCGCCCGCCTGCCTGCGTGCCCGCCCTGCCTGGCAGCCGCACTCACGTGCCGCGCTGCTGCCCACATGCCCTTCTGCGTGCCACGACTGTGCAGGAGCAACCTGGGGGCGCGGCAGGTGTTCCGCCGCCACTGGCCGCTCCAGGCAGCCTGCCTGGCGATAGCCGCCAGCTTCAACGGCCGGCGCTGCAGCTGGCTGCTTGTCAGGCTGCCCGGCGTGGCGGCCGCAGCGGGCCGCTTCTCGGGCGATGCACGGAAGATGAGCAGGCTGCTCACCCCGCAGCTGCTGCCTATGGTGGCAGCCCAGCTGCGGGAGGCTGGGTGGCGACTGGGCGCAGGCTCTGGGGGCACGTGCAGCACCCACACCGCCGATTCATCTGGCAGCTGCGCTGTAGCACCGCCCGCCTCCACGGCAGCGGCGGCAGCGGGGCAGGGCAGCCAGTCCGAGGCCCCGCGGCAACAGCTCGCCGCCTGCCTCGAGGTGCTGCTGTTTGCGCGGCTGCTGCTCTGCTACGTGGCACCCTGCCTGGCCCTGTGGCACTCGGAGCTGTCCTCCCGCCGCCACTTCCTGGACGCATGCAGTGAGCGGTCGGCCAGGTGAGGCACCGTGGTGGCTGGGTTGTGGGCAAAGCACCGATCCTGAGCTTGCAGCTGCCTCCCCAGGCCTACAGATGCATTTTCTTTTCAAGCGCTGAGTGCGGGGCACCCTGCCGTTGCCCCCTCCAGGTCTGAGAGGCTGCCCCGGATGCCGGCGTTTCACTTGGCGTGGCTGGCGCCGCTGGCGGTCGCCACCTGCTGGCAAGCCGCCGAGGCCGCTGTTGCGCTGGGCTACTGAGCACTGCCAGCACCGCTCAGCAGGCTGGGGTGCCCGTTTACTCGCCTGTTGCCGCCACGAGCCATGCACCGCACACCCCTCCGCAGCACCGCTGCTGCTTCAAGTTTCTGCGCCCATTTCATTGGCGGCTCACATCCGTTTTCTGATATGAGCGGCGCTCTCTGCACGACACTTTTGTCACACATGTTTTACGCCACATTTTGCAAAGGGCCAGGGCCCGTCCCTGCTTTCCTGTGTTACACTGCCGTCCCTTTCTGGCTATGAGCTCCCCGGCATTGAGATTGTTTTCCCCCACTCTGATACCCCTCCTCCTTTGTTCCAAAGCCTGAACCAGTGCCCGCCATTGGAAACGGAGTATGCGTGCCTTCTGCCGCCCGCCGCTGGTGAGGGGTCCCCCCGCTCTCCTGCTGCTGGTCCTCACACGGTGGTGCACAACCTCAAGCTGCTGGCGTGCCCTGTTGTCTTTGTTTATATCTCCACTGATATTGGCCAATAACTGGCTGTCTGAATGGCTTTCAATAATTGGCTGGTCTGTAAATTCTTTCATTTGAACGAGCATCATCAGCTTCCCGCCCGCCGCCGCTGCGAGGCGGTCCTTTGCCGACCATGCTGTGCCTCATAGCACGCTTGCCGCGCGGGCTTTACCACCACCAAGAACCCCCCCACGCAGACTCGCCCTCCCCAGCGGGCCCTCCAGTGGAGCAAGTCCCCGGGGAGCAAGCATCGAGCTGTGGCTCCTGGCCGCACGGCCTACAGGCCCCGTTTGACCCCCGCAGCACTCCCGCCAGTAAACTGGGAGCCTCTGGCGTGGACAGCGTCCTCCTGCCAGGAAATGAGCTGCGGTTCGCCCTCCACTTGCTGCGGCCCGCCGTCACCCTGCAGCGGGCTTGGCCGGCTTGTAAATAGCGGTAGCACCAGGTGCACGACCCTGTTACTACGGGCCGCGGTGTGGTGGGAGGGTCCTGGGGCCGGCGGTACTCGCAGCCCTCGCCCGCCGCTCGTCGCTCACCGCCCCTTTGCTGCCTGCTGATGTGCTCGCGCAGGATGCGGAGCTTGGGTTCCTCCCACCTCCTCACCTTCTCAGACCAGCAGCTGGAGGTGGAGTACACAAAGCGGGTGGATGCAGCGCAGGTGCGGCTCTACACAGCCGGGCTCCACCGCAGCCGCCCCGCGCACAAAAGCCGCTCCTACCCATGTCTCCCCGGCTGCGCAGCCTCCTCTGCGTGCTGCACAACCAGCACGGTAGCTCCAGGTCCGATATACGCGCCTCACATGCCTCCTGTTTGCTGCTGTTGCTGCGCCGCAGGTGCTAATCGACTGCGCATGCTCGGCGCTGGGCGTCGTGATGGCGGCCTCGCTGCTGTCCCTTCCTTTCCAGCTCGCAGCGCTGGACATCATCGAGAGTGCGCTAGCAGCAGGCAAGCCCTGACAGCTAGCCGGCGTTGGCACTCAGGCAGCAGAGTAGAGCATCGGCGTTGGCCAGGCTGCAACACCACTTTGCCCGCCCTCATGCTGCCCGCCCACCCCCCCTGCCCGTAGTGTTCTGGATGTCGCTGCCCCTGGTGGTGTGCGTGACCTGCCGGCCCGACTACGCAGCGCACCGCGGCTTGTGGCTCTGGGCCTGGCTGCTGCCGGCCTGGTGGTTCATGTGCCAAGCCGCCGCCGCCTACAGCCCGCACATGCAGCCTGCGGCGGCGCCGCTGGCTCCCTCTCCGCAGCCGGCAGAGGCAGGCGCCTTCCTCCACGCCCTCTCCGCCCTCGCCCACCGCTGCCGCCCCGCGGGGCAGCTGGTTATGCGGACCTCGATGCTGCCGCTGCTGTGGTGAGTGGCGCTAGGCGTGACTGAAACAGCACGGCCGCTTTCTGTGCACGCCAGGCGCTTTCCTAGTGTGCAGCGCATCCAGGTCTGGATGCCTGGCTTGACAGGTCTGTGTGCCTGACTGGCGGCCTGGCCGTGCTGCTGTGCAGGGGCAACCTGGGGTCGCGCCAGGTGTTTCGCCGCCACTGGCTGCTCCAGGCTGCCTGCCTGGGCGTGGTGGCGCACTCCA
>NW_005435067.1:68325-73252 GCF_000147415.1 Chlorella variabilis
GCAGGGGTGCTGCCTGCGGCGGCGGCGGCACGGCGTTTGGGTCCACGGCTTGCTGCCGCTGCCGCCGCCGCAGGGGTGCTGCCTGCGGCGGCGGCGGTAGCGCACGTGGCAACCCCCCGCGTTTCCTTGCCTCCCATCCACCGGACCCCGTCCTGCGCTTCACTTTGTTTAGGGAGGGGCTGCTCACTGCTCATTGCTCATTGCTCATCGCACACTGCTCAACGCTCATTGCCCTATATCCCACCCAGCCGCAGGACTCCACTGCCGCCCGCGCCCCGCCCCATCTGGCCGCTTGCGCGCCCCATCCCCCCTCGATGGGGCCCGCCCACACCGGGGCCTCCCCCCTCCCGCCCACTGCTTTCTCAACGGCCCCGAGCCGGGGCTGCCCTCATTGCATACATAGTGCGCCTTTCCCTGCTTTTCTAGTGACCTAGCGTTCCGCACTGCCGTTTGGCCAGCCCATGCTCCCGTACCGTTGCGTTTCTCCCCAATGCGCCATGCCACTTTGCCAGTCATACACACGTTTCGATGCGTGCCCTGTCAGCTGCTTGCGTTGCATGTCGCCTTGCTCCACCCCTGTTTTATTGCTTTCTCTGCTTTCGCCCGGTTCCCGTCCCGTTTCGGCGGGGAGTCTATGTTGCAAGCTAGTTCTTGCTTTACCAGACTTTAAGCCCACACAAGCAAGCATGGTGCAGCCCACCGCCACGCACTGCGCATGCCCTTCACACCCCACTTGCAGCCCGTCACACCACCTCCAGCAATCATTTCCCGCTACTTATGCTGCCCGCCATTTGCAGAATCTGCGCACCAGAACCTGCACCGGCAAGTTGACTCGTGCTGCTGAGCAGACGGTTTGTGAGAAGGTGGGCAGGGCAGGGCAGCGTGGGGATGTGGATTGTGCCGGGTGGCGGGCTGCTGAGGGAGACTGCCAGCCTGCTGAGTGGGCATGGGCTGCCTGCCTGCCCGCCTGTCCGCCTGCATGCTTGCTGCCTGCCACGCCCAGTCGGCTCGTCGCCCTGGAGCTCCCACCCCGCCCATCCCCTTGCCGCCGCTGCCCGTCCATCTCGACACGCCGCACCTGCCCTTCACCCCTTTGCCGCAGTCCTTTAAAGGCACGGCTTGCACACTCAAGACCACCGCCACCAGGACGACCTGCGAGGGGGTGAGCGGCGCCGCTGCTGGCCGGCTGCACAGGCGCATGCGGCGCCCGCAGCCCCTCCTGCGCCCCTGCCTCCGGACCATCCCCGCCCGATGGGGCACCCTTTGCTTTGGCCCACCAGGCCAGCCCGCCCCAGCTGCGTGGTCCCATCGCTCCCTGCCCCAAACGCCGCGAACCCTCCGCCCTGCCCGTGTGCCCCGCAGACCCTCAACACCACTCTGACCGACACCAAGGCCAAGCTTGATGCGGCGACCAGCGACAAGAACAAGCTGGCGACCCAGGTGGACCAGCTGGTCAACACGCCCTGCAACCAGAAGTTTGTCGGCACCACCCAGACCAACGCATCCCTGCGCACCGACTGCGAGATTGTGAGCTGAGCGGCGGCGGCGCCGCGCGCAGCGGCTGCAGCAGAGCAGCAGAGCAGCGCCTGGGCGCGTCGGCCGCACCCGTCTGCTGTGCAGCAAAGCGCACGCTCCCCCCAGCTCCCGCTGCGCACCTGGCCTCAACTCCCCCGGCGCGCCTGGGCTCCCTTACCCGGTGCTTGCAGGCACTCAAGCTCACGAAACAGGCGGACAAGCTCAAGCTGACCCCGACTGCTGTGCGCACTGCCACCCGGACCCTGGCCGAGACGGTGAGCAGCCATATGGGCCCGCCCGCATGCATGGCTGCTGCGCGTTTGGCTGCTGCGCGTTTGGCTGCATGCGGGTTGCACCAGCAAGAGCACACATACCCATGGGTGCCTCCTGTCGCGACCCCGCAACATGCCGCAAGCGCGCCCCACCTGGTCCCCTCTTGCAGGAGCTGCTGTCCACCCTGGCCGCCATGCAGAACCAGAGCTGCATCCAGAAGAACTTCAACGCAGCCACCACCACCAAATGCGAGACGGTGAGCACCGGGTGGCGCCACCGTGCCCAGAGCTGCCCGCTGAGAGCCTGTGCTGCCCTCGTCGCTTTGCCGGCCCTCTGCTCACGGCGCCGCGTGCCCCTTCCCCTCCCCAGCCGACCCCTGCCCTGCCCTGCTGCGGTGCCGCACCCTTGCTGCGTGCAGGAGATCCGCACCACAGACTGGGCAGACAAGGACGGCGTGGAGACGCTGGTCACTGTTGCCGAGCAGGTGTGAGCTGCGCGGCCCTGCCTCTGGCTCCTGCCAGCTGCACTGTTTTAGCCCGTGCATGCGGGGCCTCGCCCAGCCAGCCGCAGCCGGGCCCGCCAGCAGGGGCACCGCCGCCCGCGTCTCCCCGGCCGCCCCCCGACCCGCCCCCTCTCCTGCCTCCGGCCGTGCCTACTTCAGGGGCTGGCGGAGGAGGCGCTGCGTCTGACTGCGGAGAACTCTGACATCACAGAGCGCCTCACCAACGTCACCACCCAGAGCTGCAACACCAAGAACCTCACCGCCACCAGCCGCACCCTGTTCACCAACTGCGAGATTGTGAGGCTGGCCCCGCCCGCGCGCCGCCGCCGGGACGTGCACGCCGCCTGCCTGCCACGCCGCCTGCCTGCCACGCCGCCTGCCCGGCCCATGCCGGCACGCCCGGCGCCTGAGCGCCAGGCAAGGCTGAGCCCGCCGCGCCTTGCCTCCGCTGGATCCACCGCAGGCGCTGCGCACCAAGTCGCTGGCAACGAAGAGGACCCTGCTTACCGCCAACGCTTTCCACGCTGAGGTCACCAAGGCAGAGCGGGTGAGCGGCGGCGACGACACCTCATGCCGCGAGTGCTGCCGCCCGCGCCGCGCCGTGCTCAGCAGCGCCGCCTCGCCTCCCGACACGCCCTCTTGCTGCGCGCGCACCGCCTGTTTGCCGCTGCAGGAACTTATCAAGCTCAGCGAGAACTGCACCCAGACGGCCAAAGATCTGGATGCATGTGAAGCCGCCCTGGACGACTGCGGCGACGCGCAGACCGCCCTCAACACCACGCTCAACACCTGCACAGCGCAGCGCGACTTCTTCAACGCCACCCTGGCCACCAACCGCACCGCGCTGGCCGCCTGCACCGCCAACCTCGCCACCAACCGCACCGCGCTGACCGCGTGCACCGCCAACCTCAACACCAACAAGACCGCGCTGGCCGCGTGCCTCAACTCTACTGACCTCATAGAGGACAGCCTGCTCAAGTGCCAGGAAACCAATGCCACCTACTTCGACGCCTGGCAGACGTGCGACGGCTCGCTGAGCGTGTGCGAGGCCAACTTCACGGCCGCGTCCGAGGGCTTGGACGCCTGCCTTCTCTCCAACGCCACCTACTTCCAGAAGTGGCTCGACTGCGAGGACAACGTCACCACCCAGGCCAACGTCATCAACAACTTCGAGGAGTTCCCGGTGCGCAAGCTGCTCAAGAAGAAGCGCCGCGCGGAGTGAGCGCGGCGGCGGCGGCGGCGGCCCCCGTGCGGCCCCACGCACCGCGGTCGGTATGTTGAACCCAGAATGCACGAATTGTGCCCCGATCGCGCGCGACTGCCTGCGCGCGACGGCGTCGCCTTGCGTGCCGTTCGACCCCGTTGCCCTGCCCCATTTCAACCAGCTCCCAGCAAGGTGGCACGAGGTGCACCCCTTGCGCGGCACCCAGCCCCTTGCCGGCGACTTTGCCATGCACGCTGTCTGGCAGAACCTTGCAAGCCCCTTTCATCAGCATGCATTCGTGGGCCAGTCATACACACGTTTCGATGCGTGCCCTGTCAGCTGCTTGCGTTGCATGTCGCCTTGCTCCACCCCTGTTTTATTGCTTTCTCTGCTTTCGCCCGGTTCCCGTCCCGTTTCGGCGGGGAGTCTATGTTGCAAGCTAGTTCTTGCTTTACCAGACTTTAAGCCCACACAAGCAAGCAAGGGCAGGTCGTACCCTTGCTCAATCTTTTCCATCTTTTCCGCTGCTGTGTGGCAGCACTTGACGACTCGGCCCCTGACACCTCTGGTGGCCGACTGCCGCTAGGCAGTATTGTCAGACTGCCCATTGCCCAGCCCCAGGCCTGGCACACGGGTGCGCCTGGTCGTCCTGCCGCAGCTCCAGTGCCCCATTGGAATACCTCCCTCTCCACAATGCCGTTCTTTTAATGTCCATGTTAACTCTGTTCTTTTCTAGTCGCAATGCCAGCGGGCCTGTTTCCGGCCACTTTGCCTGTACGGAACTAACGCTAGCGTGCGACAATGGGTCACGCCTCGATGCGCCAGCTCACTTTGTAACTGACATGTCATTAGTGGTGGGTGCACACAGCGCATGGAAGGGGCACACCTGACTCCGGCAGCACACCGGCCTTGCGCCGGAGCCTCTGGCCTGCCGCCGGAGCCTGAGGCCGCCCTGAGTGGTGGCCCCGCCGCGCTGCGCACCCACTGCGCACACCTGTGGTGCTGGGCAGGGCCCATGCTGCTGAAGACCTTACGTGTCTGCGGCGCTGCATGCGCTCTTGCAATGACCAATGTGATCGCCACCAGCGCCCAGACCCACTGCTTGATCAGTGCCTCCTCGCCTCCCCTCGCACCTCGCTGCTCGCCCGACGTGCCTTGGGCCTGCCGTTCTCCTCCAGTCTTGCGTTTGCCTCCTTTCCCACAGCAGTGCCTCTATTCGGGCACCAAGGTGTGGCGCCTTGCGAGTTGTCTGTGGGACGGGAGATGGGCATGCACAGAGGCATCCAATGAAATGAAATGTTGAAGGGGGAGCAGCATCGCGGCAGGCAGTCGCTGTGCCAGCCTCGCTGTGCCTCGGCTGGCACTGCCAGTGCTAGCCGGCCATGCCCGCATGCTGCTGCTGCTGCTGCTGGTGCCGCTCCAGCTGCTGCCGC
>NW_005435067.1:73302-76738 GCF_000147415.1 Chlorella variabilis
CGGCGGCGGCGCCGCCTTTGTGATGCCCGGCGGCGGGCTGGCGGCGTCGGCGCCGCCGCCGCCGCACGTGCTGCCGGCCAACGCGCCGCCGCTGTCCTGGCTGCCGGCGCCCGACATCTCGCAGGACCAGAAGCTGCGCCCGCCGGCCGCCTGATCGCAGCTGATTGCGCCCGCCCACTCATCATCGCCCCAGCCTCGGCCAGCCCATCACCACCCCAGCCATCGCGGCAGCCCGTCGCCATATGGATCATGCTGGCTCAGCGTGGGATCATGGATCATGCTGCCCGCCGCCACTGCTGACGCGGACCAGGCGCCGACTGGAGGCCTAGGACCCGCCTCCCCCTTGTGCCACCATGAGGGGTGGGGCTGGGCCCCTGCTGCCTTTGCTTTCCCTTAGTTCCTTGTTGCTGCAACGCTCCCGGGCACATGCTCTTCCTCTGCTTCCGCATCCCCTCAGCTCCCTCTCCCCAGCACAACTCTCATGCCCCCGCATACACTCCCTCCTGCCCCACCAGCCTCTGCTCCCTCCCTCTGCTTCTTCGGCCCCCACGCACACACCCGTGACGGGGTGGCTGGACGGGTGGCTGGCCATGGCTGCGCCAGCAACCAAAACTGGCTGTCATATGCCATGGCCTATCATGCCTGAGGCCATGTGCGGCGCCCTGAGGGCCCCGCACACCTCGGCCCTCCTTTCTTTGACGCGCTCTGTGTAACGCTTGTGTGCGCCGTCTGGCCATGCACCTGGCTGGCAGGACGCCGTCTCTGCTGGCCAGTGTTGGGTACCACGAGGGCAGGGTACCACGAGGGCAGCTACTAGGCACGCCACTGCCGCCCATGCAGTGGGCACCGCCACCGCGGCGGCGGCGGGTCCCTGGTGCCCTGCCCGCCCTTGTGGTGTTGTCACCCAGCAGGACGGCAGGAAGGTGCCGGTTGCAGTGTGCCATGCTAGCTGCTAGGGCAATGCTGGGGACATGCGTGCGAGGCGGCCGCTTGCACACCCGCTTGCCGGTGGGTGCTGGCACCAGGGGGCAGCGTGAGCTTGCAGGAGGCTGCCGGCAACGGGGTGTGCTGAATCCTCCCTAAAAACCCTGAATGTGGCTGGTTACGGCCCGCAGCTGGTGTACGGCGGCAGGCCTCGCGTCGCTCTGCCGCCGACGCCGCCGCATCGCCGACGTTGCCGCACCAGAGATATGCTGCGGCCGCTCTTCCGGCCAGGCCAGCATCCCTGCAAGGGTCCATAGCGGAGGTGGGGCAGCAGCTGATGGCACAGACTTGTGCCCGGCCCCCTGTGCCCGCCCCCCTGTGCGCGCTGCTGATCAAATGTCGGGTACATTTTCAGAGGGAGCGCAGCAGAAATTTAGGCGCTGCTGCCGTTTTGGCAAACCCTTCGTGGCAGCTCCCCGCATCCCAAGTGGGCCCCCGTCGCGCCGTGTTCGTCACACTACGCTGCCCCTCTGTCATCCGCAAGGCGTTTGCAGGCTCTTGATCGTGGTTCGCCCCGCCCCTACCTCCACACTGCTGTTCGTCTAACTCCGCGCCCCCATGAGGACGCTGCCGGCCGTCCTGCTGCTCCTGGTGGCAGGTAGGCGTGGATCGCAGGCCAGGCAGCCAGGGGTCAGGCTGCAGCGGCGCCGGCCCGCGGCCCATTCCCTTGCCTTGCATGGTCATGGCGGCAGCCCTCCTGCCCCGGCAGCGGCTCAGGCACATGAAGGACACGCCCACGCCCCGCGTGAAGAACGCGGCCGCCCCAACCCCCGCCTGTGTGCCACTCCTCCCCCCCCCCCCCAGGCGCCTCTGCCGTCGCCGCCGAGGACGACTGGGCCGGTTTCCCCGAGGTATACACGCCGTACACGCCCCCTTCTTGGGCCGATTTCAAGACTGGGGTCACCATCACACCGGAGGCCACCTTGAGGGACAGATACACCACTCTGAGGACCAGAGTAAGGTGAGCAGGGGAAGCCGGTACCCAGGCGCGCGGGATCCAGGCGCCGTAAGCACCGTGGGCGCTGCGGCGGTCACCGGCGCCCGCCAGCAGCAGCACCCTTTCAGTCCCTGCCAGTCCGCATGCCCTGAAATCTAGCACAGCTACAAGGAGCCGCGCCGACGCTGCGGCGGCAGCAGCCTGGTAGCCCGTGCCAGCTGGTGTGGCTGCCCACCCCCCTTCATGATCATATCTGGCCGCTAACGAAACCCTGTGCTCCCCCACCCACCCACTGGCCTGCAGCACCCTCAGGACCAACTACAAGTGAGTGATTAACATGGGAGGGCAGCCCTGCGAAAGGGGAAGGACCAGCTCTGTTGCCCCCACATGTGTTGCCAGCGGCCTTGGGTGGCTTATAAGAGGCGGCAGCGCCGTGTGTCCGCCTCGCCTGTGCTCGGCGTTGTGGTTGACTGCCGCCCCGCCACCACCCCACACCAAACACACACACAATTTCTTTCCACTGCTGCAGCGAGCTGAAGGTAGCGTTCGAGGCGCTGCTCGCTGCGGTGAGCTGGCTGGGTGGGCGTTTGAGCACGCCGCGGCGCCACGCTAGCTGCTCACTCCGCACAGCGTGCCCTCGAGGGCAGCCTCGCAGCCACGCAGGCCGCCGCACCTCGCTCATCGCGCGTCACCTGCCCCATGGCTGAGCTGCTGCCCTGTACCGCTTCTGCACTGCAGTACAATTCCATGACGGAGCAGTACAATTCCGTGATGGATGACTCGTGTGCCACCAAGCTCAGCCAGGGCACCTTCACCACATGCGAGACGGTGAGCGCCTCTCCCCCCGCCTCTCGCCGCCTCGCCTCCTGCCACGCCCCGGCCTGGGCGCCCAGGGCCGGGCAGGGAGCCGCCAGTGGCGGACAAGGCGCACCAGCATGTGACCACGCCACAAGCCGGCTGCGTGCATGGTGCAGCCAGGGCTGGCGTGGCCTGCCCGCCAGCCGCCAGCCACCCGCTGCGGCAGCTGGACAGGGCTCGGGCATCAGCGTTCCTCTTGGGAGCATGGTCCATTCATTCATTCAGCACACAGACCGGCCGCCTCTTGCTCGAGGGCGGCCCACTTTGGCCTGGGCAGCCCGGGCCGCCCTCCCCCCCGGGCGCATGTTCGGTGTTGGAGGGGTGTGCCCAGCGATAGGGGGCCCCTGAAGGCATGCGCCGAGGCCGGGAAGCGTGGTTCGGCGCTGCTGCACGCTTGGCGATTTGAACAGAACCACGTGCCGCCGAGCTGCGGCCGCAGTTTCCGGCCCACGGTCTACGGTCGCAGCCACGGGACTCGGCGGCACGGCGTTTGGGCCCAAGCTTGCTGCCGCCGCCGCCGTGCCCGGGGGGCAGCGCGGCGGCGGCGGGGGCACGCTGCGACGCCCCCGTGCTGCCGAGTTGCGGCCGTAGTTTCCTGCCAGAAGCCCACGTCCACAGCCACGGGACTCGGCGGCACGGCGTTTCGGTCCACGGCTA
>NW_005435067.1:77302-83267 GCF_000147415.1 Chlorella variabilis
CTCCAGCTGCTGCCGCGCCGCCAGCAGCTGGTCTGCCGCGATGCTGAGCTGCTGGTGGAAGATGTGCTTCATCTCCTGCAGCCAGGGTGGAAAGCAGAGGCGGACATGCAGCCAGGTGGAAAGGCGGCGGCAGGCAGGCCAGGGCTTGCCAGGGTGCCCACGTGTCACCGGGGCCAGGCGGCGCAGGTGATAGCGACCACCAGGTAGGGGTGCGCTGCGAGGTGCAGCGGCATGCTGCCACCCTGCCTAGCAGTGCAGGCAGCCGCCTGCGGTACAGCTGCGGTGCGGCGGTACCGTACCTTCACGTCCAGCTCCAGCTGCTCGATGCGCTCATTCCGCTCCCCCAGCAGTTCCAGCATGAGCGACAGCCGCGCCTGCGGGGCGGAAGAAAGAAAGAGAAAGCGAGATGGTGATCCAGGGAGGGGGAATGCGGGATCAGGCCCAGGGCATCTGCCGTTCAGCACAGCACAGGTGGAGGTGCGGCAGCAGGAGCGCAGGCGCCGCCCGCTGTCCGCCGCCGCTCGCCTCGGCGTCTCGCAGCTGGCGTCGCAGTGCGGCGCAGCGCGCCACGTCGCCGGCCGCCGCCTCCGCGCGCTGCAGCGCCGCCAGCAGCTGCTGGCTGGCCGCCTCGCGCTGCTGCTCCGCGGCCGACAGCTGCTGCTCCAGCGCCGCCACCCGGGCGTCAGATGCCGAGGTGCTGACCGGCAGGTGCGGGCGGGGCGAGAGCGCCGCCGCCTCGGCCGCCAGGCTGCTGCTGCTTGGGGACAGTGCTGTCATGGAGCGCACGAGAACCTCCATCTCATCCTCCTCATCTGCCAGGCGGCGGTGGTGGTGGCGGAGGTGCAGGCGGCGGCGGCGGCGGGGCAGGGGCAAGGGTGGGCGGGTGAAGATAAGCTCAGGGGCTTGGGAGCGGGGCAGGCAGGGAGAGCCCCTGGCAGCGCAGCCAATCACGCGAGCCCAGGCCACCCACCAGAGGAGGGACGGTCGGTGGTGCCGTTGGCGGCGGCCGCCTCGCGGACGTTCACCGCCGAAAGCCACTTGCCGGCGCCGCCAACCTGCTGCCCCTGCTGCTGCTGCTGCTGCCCCTGCTGCCCCTGCTGCTGCGTGGCAGACGCGCCCTGCGCCGCGCGCCCCGCACCACCCGCCGCCGCCGCCGCCGCGCTGGCGGCTGCCGCGGCGGCGGCCACGCCCCGCAGCTCCTCCTGCGCGTCCCACAGCTGCTCCTGCAGCGATTGCACCTCGCCCCGCTGCTCCGCCAGCTGCTCTGCAGCCGAGGCGGCGGCAGCCTCTGCCGCCTGCCGCAGCGCCACCAAGTCGCGTTCCAGCTGCTCGCAGCGCCGCCGGTCCTCGCCCTGCCGCTGCTCCGCGTCCGCCGCCGCGCTCCGCGCGGCGGCGGCCGCCTGCCCGGCCGCCTGCCCGGCCGCCTCGGCCGCCGCGTACCGCTCCTCGGCGCGTCGCAGCGCCTCGGCGCCTGCCGCCTGCTGCTGCGCGGTCGCCCGCAGCTGCAGGCGCAGCTGCGCCTCGGTTTCGCGCGCCGCCGCCTGCGCCGCGGCCGCCGCGGCAGCCATCGACTCTATCTGGCGAAGCAGTGGGCGCGTGGCGTCGCCCGCGCCGCTCTGCAGCGCCTGAGCAGCGCCCTCCGCCTGCCGCAGCCGCTGCTCCAGGTCAGCAGCCTCTCCCCGTAGCTCCACCTCTCGGTCCGCCCAGTCTGCAGCAGGGTGGGAGCGAGCGGGGGTGGAAAGTATGCGGGTGGGTGGCTGGCTGGGTGTGGCAAGCAGGCAGGCAGGCAGGCAGGCAGGCAGGCAGGCAGGCAGGCAGGCAGGCAGGCAGGCAGGCAGGGCACAGAGATTCAGGCGGCGGCTCGGCGGCGCCCCTCGCCCACCACCCAACCCTTCCCACCCACGCACACACTGCCACCGGGGCGCCCCACCTGCCGCCGCCCGCTCAAACCGGATGTTTGTCTCGGCCAGCGCCGCCCGTAGCTCCGCCTCCCTTTCAATGGTAGCCGTCAGAGCCTCCTCGCTCTCCCTGCACCAGGCAGGGCAGGGCAGGGCAGGCAGGGGAGGCAGGAGGGCAGTCTCGTGAGTGGCGCGGGGCGGCGGCAGGGGGCTGGGGGCTGGGCAGGGCTCCGGCCGGCCACCTCAGCAAGCAGCGGGAGACGCCGCGGGGATGCCCTGCTCGCTCCACCACCCCACACACCCTCCACCACTCTTCTCCTTCACAACAACAACACACACAATAAACTCCTCCCCACACAGGCATCAGTACCAGCGGCATCACCGCCACAGACACATGCCCCGGGCACAGCGCCAGGCCTGCACACACACACACCGCCCTCCAGCCAGCTCACCGCGCCGACTCCTGTTCGGTGCGCTCCTTGGCGGCGGCCGCCACCTGGCGCACCGCCGCCAGCGCCGCCGCCGCCTCCATCCGCACCCGCCGCACCTCCTCCTCCATCTCCTCCTGCCGGCTGGCCAGCTGCTGCTCGGCGCGCTCGGCGCGCTCGCTGGCGGCCGCCAGCTGCGTTTCGAGCTTGGCGATGCGCCCGCCCAGCTTCTCCCTGCGGGCGGGAGGAGGAAAGCGGGGAGCCAGCCCCGCAGGCGCCTGAGGATCGCAGGGCGGGCAGTGCCGGATGCAGCCACGGCTGAGCTTGCCGAGGCGGGCAGGCAGGCAGCGCACACGCATAGAGCATGCATACATGCAGGCAGGTAGGCAGGCGTCCCCAGGAAAGAAAGGCGCGCCGCCTACCTGTCGGCCTCGGCGTCCCGCAGCTGGGCCCGCACCCGCCGCGCAGCTGCCTCCAGCTCTCCATTCTTGCGGGACAGCTTCTCGCCCTCCACCCTGCGCGGCGCCGCGGCAGGGGCGGCGCCGGCCGTCGGCCCACCCCCGCGGTACTGGCTGGCAGCCGCCGCTACCGCCCGCGCAACCCCCGGCCCACAGTACCACTGCCGTACACCAGGCAGCCGCCGCCCAGCCCCGCCCACGCAGCAAGCAGTGCCCGCTGCACCTGCCGCCCGGCCGCCGCACACCCGGCACCCAGAATCTCCACCCCACACACACGCGGCCTGCCGCCTCTCCACCCGGCTCACTGCAGCTGCTGGATGTGCTCTTCCCGCTCCGCCAGCCGGGACTCGCTGGCGCCGCTGCCCTGGCTGGCCACCGCCAGCTGCGCCCTCAGAAGCTCCTTGTCATCAGAGAGCTGGGCAATGGTGCGGTCAGCGGCGCCCAGCCGCCGTGCAAACTCCTCCTGAAGCTCCGCCACCTCCGCCTCTGCAGGGTGGTGGTGGTGGTGGGGTGGGGGTGGGGGAGCTAAGGTGAAGGCGGCTACGGTACAGGCGTGTATGGCGAGGCGATGGTTTGGATGGCGGGTGGTGGGGTTGGGCACCGTGTGGCGACGGCGGCAGCGATCAGAACAGCGTGGGGCAGCCGGCAGCTGCAGCCCAGCCACGCGGTACGGCCCATGCTGCGCCTGCTGCCGGCCCGGCGGCAGCTCGGCGGCGGGCCCGCGGCGTCGCACCCGTGGCGGTGGTGGGTGCCGCCGCCGCCTTCAGCTGCCGCCGCAGGTCCTCGTTCTCGCTCTGCAGGGCGCTGTTGATGGCGGTCAACGTGGCCAGCTTGCCCTCATACGACTTGACCCTGCAGGGGAGGAGAGGGGTGCGGGGCAAGGGGGGAGGAGGCGTGGCGAGGCAGCGAGCGGCGCGGGTGGCGGGCGCGGGCGCTGCCGGCGTTGTGGCACTTGCAGCGCGGTGCGGAGCGTTCATCGCGGCATCCAAGCCACCCCCGCCCCGTTGGAGCAGGTTCACAGCGAAAATTACTGAGCAGGGAGGCAACGCACTTGCTCGCCAGCTCCTTCCTGAGCTTCTCCAGCTCCGCCATCCTGCCCCGGGTGGTCACGGGGGCACTCCCAGACGCGATATTCGAGGGAGAGGGCGGCAAGGGGCCAGGGGAGGGCGGGGGAAGCAGATCTCTTGGCAGACGGGGTGTGCAGCGCTGGCCGCCGGCTCCGATGAGCCGATCGCTCCTGGGAACAGATCCCAGTATCGCAGAGGTAAGTGGGGTCTGCCCTTTCAACGCACCCTTTCAACGCTCCAGCCTGGCAGCCGGAGACATTTTAGCTGAGACTCGCTGCTGACCCCAGGCAAATTGCATCATGAGCGGGGAACGGGCTTCATTGAATCTAGCCAGCTCTAGGGAGGACCTGGCTAATGTGTGGGACAGCAACGACACGCCCCTGCAGCAGAACGCCCCGCTCTCTGCCCCCGCACCATTTGGAATACACACCAAGGGTGAGGAGCTCAACCAGAGGCCAGCAGCCATCTTGGGACCAGTTGGGGGAGCCAAGTTTGCTGGCGGTGCTGTTTATCGCATATTCGCAGCGCCCATGCCGCTCCAGCTGTTTAGGGACGGCTGCCGGGCCTTTTGCACATCGCTGGGCACTTGCACCAGCCAACTGTGCACCCTCTGCCACCTACCGCCGCCACCGCTTCCCCTCGCCGCGCTGCCCACCCAAATGGCCGCCTCTCCAGCTCAGCCAGCCCTGTGGCAGCGCCTGCTGCCGCCCTGGGGCACCCCTGCCAGGTCCCAGGCCGGCAGCAGGAGCAGCCGGGGCGGGGCGCCGGCCGTGGCTCTCACCGCCGCCACGTGTGCCGCCGCCCCGCTGCTGCCAGGCATCCCCGAAGACCGCCCCAGCCGGCGCAAGCGCCTCTTCTGCTTCGGCTTGCTAGCATCCCTGGTGGTGGGGGTGGGGGTGGCCAGCGTGGTGCTGGGCAGCCAGCACAACAGCAGCGCCGCGGTCGCAAGCAGCGACAGCGCGGCCGCTGCCGGCGCGGCCGCCGCCGGCGACCAAGGCGGCGGCACCAGCAGCGGCGGCACCAGCAGCGGCAGCAGCACGGAGCAGAGCGGCGGCGGAGGAGGCGAGGGCGAGGAGGCAGGCGGCGAAGGAAGCGGCGGCCAGGGCGGCGAGCAGGAGGGCAGCACCGAGAGCGAGGGCGGGATTGACGAGGGTGGCGACGATGGCGGCGGCGGCGGGCAGGAAGCCGCGGCGCCGGCCGCCAGCGAGCAGGGCCTCGCCGAGGGCGGCGGCGTGCCCGCTCCCACCACCGAATGGGCTGGCGCCAGCCCGTGGGATGGCTCCGGCAGCGACGCCTGGGACAGCGGCGAGGAGGAGGAGGAGGGCAAGGGGGAGGCGCCAGCCACAGAGAAAGGGGAGGGAGAGGCCGGAGCGGCACCCAGCGAAGAGGGCAGCACGGCGGGCGGCAAAGCGGGCTACACCCTCCGCTTCCTGGCGGTGAGCACTGCCCTGCAGGCCTGCGGCTGCGCTGCGCTGCTTGCCTGAGGAGGGCAGGCAGGCAGGCGTGCTGGCGGCTGCAGGAGAGCGCTCAGGGCCCCAAAAAGCAGGGGCCTGCAGGGAGGGGAAAGGCAGGGGCCGGCCCCGGTTCAGCCGGCGGGCAGGCGAGCACGGCCCCGCCAGCCAGCCAGCCAGCCAACCGGCGCCCCAGCCCTGCGGCCAGCCAGGCAGGCACCTGGGCCCATCCCCAGCAAATTGTCGCTGCCCTGATACCCTAAAACCCTAAAACCCTGAAACCCGCAGGTCGGCGACTGGGGGCGCCAGGGCGGCTCCAACCAGAGTGAGGTGGCGGAGTTGATGGGGAGGGTGGCGGCCGCCGACCCTCCAGCCCAGTTTGTGATCAGCACAGGTCCGTGGGGCCGCGCCTGCAGCGCGCAGGCTAGATAGCCAGCCGGCCGTTTGCTGGGCAGGCACGCAGGCAGGGCACGGCAGGCGGTCGGCCGCGCGTCCCCTGCACCAGCTCCTGTTGCTGCGTGGCGCACGGGACCCCTCCGCGGCGCTTCCCCAGCTGACTGCCGCTCCGGCTGGCTGGCCGGCCCTGCCACCTCTCTGTCACCCCCTGCCTCCCGCACCGCACCGCAGGCGACAACTTTTACGAGCACGGCCTGCAGTCCGGTG
>NW_005435067.1:83317-109664 GCF_000147415.1 Chlorella variabilis
CACAGTCGCTGCAGGCAGGCCATGATGTGGTGGCACTGGGCCGGGCTGGCGTGGGTGTGCGGCTGGGCTGGGCTGGGCTGGGCTGGGCATGGGGCTTGATGTGGAGAGCAGGCCGGCAGCCAGCCAAGGCTCTCGGCAGGCGGGCAGGCGGGCTGAGGGCGGGCCGAGCCCCGGCGGGCGGGCGGGCGGGGGGTGCTTGATTCCGCGGCGTGCCGCAGCCTGCTGCAGCGGCTGCACTGGCGTTGCCCGGCACACGGCAGGGGCGTTGCCCAGCATGCCGTGCCCACCCTCCCAACACTCACGTGCCCTGCCTCCCTGCCCGCCGCCTGCAGGTGCCTTGGTACGCGGTCCTCGGTGAGTTGGGCTGCGCCCTTGTGCGGGCCCGCCTGCCGCCCCCCTGCCCGCCTGCCTCCGTGCTTGATCTCGCTGCCCCACCCGCTTGAGTACCAACCAGACACACCACACACCAGAGCCATGTGCACCACACACACCTGAGCCACTCAACACCCCCCACCTCCCACACCTCCTGGCCTCCTCCCGGTCCCGCCCCACCCCGCCCTTTCTTCCCTCCCTCCCTGCAGGCAACCACGACTATTGCGACTCCGCGCCCAACTGCTCCCGCGGCATGCCCAGGTGCAAGTACTCGCCTCTGCACCAGGTGCGTGGGTGGGTGGGTGGGTAGGTGGGTGTGGGTGGGTTGGGTGTGGGGGTGGGGGGGTGGGCCCGCACGCCGCCCCGGGCCCGCCCCACAGCCAGCAGGCCTGCCAAACCCGGCTTCCTGGCTGGCCGGCGCGCTGGCTGGCCGGCTCGCGGCCGGCTTCTGGGCATCACGGGAGGGGGACAGGCGGCTCCTTTCGAATGACGGCGGTGTGTGGAGCGCGTCCCTGCGCAAGCCACACACACCACACGTGACGCTCGCCACCCCCACCCCACCCCCACCCTGCCCCGCTGCAGATGAACCTGGCGCTGGCCAGCCGCGAGAGCAGCCGGCGGTGGCACCTTAAGCGCACCTACACAGAGTCCTTTGCCGACGGGAAGTGAGTGCCCGGCCCCCGCAAGCTGGCGCCTGCCGCTGCGCCCCATTCAGCGCTCAGCAAGCCTCGCCGCCAGGCAGCGACCACCTGCGTCGCTCCCATGCCCTGCCCTCCCACGCTGCCTGCCCTCCCGCGCTCCCCACGCCACCACCTGCTGCCTACCCTCCCACTCAACCACCTGTGCCATCCCCACGCCCCCACACCACCACCAGTGCCCCTCCACGCCCCCACACCACCACCCGTCTCCCTGCCCTCCCGCTTCCCGCAGGGTCCAGCTGTTCTTCGTTGATACCTCACCCTTCATCCTGCGGTACTACGACAAGAGCAACAGCTGGAGCCGGTGCACGGGTGCGCGCGGCGGCGGGTGGGAAGGAGACCCCCCGGCCGGGGCGCCTCTGGCCTCTGGCGGCCGGGAGCGGCAGCAGCGGCGTGCCTGCTCTGCAGCCGCGCTGCAGCTGGAGCTGCTCCTCCCTGCCTGCTCCCTGCTGCCGTAGCGGTGTGTGTCTCTGTGGTACTACCGCCGGCGGCACTGTTTCCTCCGCTGGGGGCTTTTGCTGCGGCGACGACGACGTTGTGGTGTGGTGTGGTGTGCCTGTGCAGGCGGCCTGTGGACGCAGTCGTGGGAGGAGCAGCTGCTGCTGCTGGAGCAAGAGCTGGCGGCATCCATGGCAGACTGGAAGGTGGGGCGGGGACCGGGGAGGGGCCAGGCTGGCAGGGCTTTCGCAGGGAAGGGAGGAACAGCAGGGGCTGCCCGCCTGGCTGCCGCCCTCCTGCCTGCCAGCTGGCCGGCCGGCCGGCGGCGGCTGCAGCAGACCCCCAGCCCAGCCGAGGCGCCGAGGCCGCGCCGGGAGGCGCCCTGTTCCTTCCAGTTCCACGCCTTCCCCTGGCCCTATGCTTCCGCTGCCCCCTCCTTCCTCCCCATTCTTACCCTGCCCCCTCCCACCCGGCCCATCCTTTCCCTGGCCCCTTCCACCCGCCCCACCCTTTCCATGCCCCCTCCCGCCCTGCCGCAGCTGGCTGTGGGGCACCACCCCACGTATTCCAACGGCCACCACGGCAACAACAGCGAGGTCATCGCACACCTGCAGCCGCTGTTTACGAAGTACGGGGTGCAGGTGCGGGGTGGGGGGTACGAGGGTCACAGTATGCCCTGTAAGGCGGGGCGGGCAGGTGCAGAGGGGCAGGGCGGCAAGGGTGGTGGGGCTGGGCGCGCCGAGGGGGCGCGGCGGGCAGCCACCCGGCAGCCGTTTCCTCTCGTCGCCGGGTTCAGGGTGCGGTGTGCGGCTGGGGGGCCTCTCGGGAGTGCCTCGTGCCCCCGCTGGCACCCTTCCCGCTGACCGCCGCACGCCCGCAACGCCGCCGCCCCAGGCCTAGCCTACATGCGCGGGCAATGTATGCGTGTGCGGCGGTGGTGGTGGTGGTGTGTGCGTGGGCGTGTGTGTGTTTCTGTGTGGGACTGCGGGTATCTTCCCTAGAAGTTGCCACATCACGCCCCCGCCTCCTGCCCATTTGAACGATGCGTGCCGCAGGCCTACCTGTGCGGGCACGACCACAACCTGGAGCACCTGGCCGTCCAAGGCTACAACGTCATCGTGTCGGGCGGCGGCAGCGAGTCGGGGCGCGAGAAGGTCGGCTCCGCCTTTTCCCACTACTACTACCCCTACTCGGGTGGGTGGGAGGAGGGGGTTGTGGGTGTGGGTGGGTGGGGGTGGGGAGTGGGGGTGGGGTGGGGTGGGTGGGGGGGCCGCCTCGCCCCCCCGCCCCCCCCCCGCCCCCACTGCAGGCTGTGTGTATGTGTGTGTCGCTGCTGGTGGCCCCAGCTCTGGGAGATGGTGGTAACTTTTTTCTTCTGTTTTGACCCTTTTGTCTGTTGTTTTTCTTTTGCTTTGACTGCAGGCTTTGTGTCGCTGCTGGTGGACCCTGAGGAGATGGTGGTGAAGTTTTACACGCTGGAGGATGATGACCTGCCTGCGCACACCACCCTCATCACGCGGGCCGGCGACTCGATGCGGCGGCCGTGACCCGCTCACACACCGCCATGACCGCGGCACACACACACACACGCACGCACACACGCACACACGCACACACGCGTCGCCCTCCGGCGTTTGTGGGGCCCCACAGAGTGCTGGGGGTGTGTGCCACGGCAGGCATGCCGTGAGGCGATGCGGGGGCGGCTGCGCGGTGTGCGGAAGCCTGCGCTGGAGTGGCATCCGCCGCGGCGGTTGCTGGCCCTGCAGTTTCTGTAAATTAATTTGTCCTGCTATTGCAATTTAATGGCGCACCCAATCCCTAACTATGTAAAATGCAATTGGCTGCCACCGCCCGCCCGGGCGGCGGTGCCGCGCTGCTGCGGCGCGGCCAGAGCAATGGACTGGGAAGAGCAGGTAGGAGAACAAGAGTAATGGGTTTGTGGATGCCCACTCTGCTGCTGGATGTACGCATTGAGAGTATGAGAGGCGTGAGTGGCGAGCGGCCGCTTCAAGCGCGGCGTCTGTTCAAGCGCGGCGTCGCCGCCTGGAAAGGATTTGGAAAATACCATCAAATGCAAACGTGCGGTCAGCGTCTGGGCATCGGATTTCGATGCTCGGTGCCCTCACCGTGGGTCGCTGAGGTCTCCCCGTGCTCAGGGCCCCGCCATGGGCTCGGAGCTGTCGCTGTTGCCAGCAGTGGCACAGTCGCAGCGGCGGAAGCCTGGCTGGCTCATTTGGCTGGCGGTGGTGGTGGTGGTGACGCTAGGTGCGGGGCGGAGAGGGGATGGGGGCGCCGAGCTGGGACACACAGCGGCACAGCGCATGTGATGGCACCGCTCCCGCCGCCGCTGCCGACGGTGCTCCCCTCGCCCCTCCTCTGTGTGTTCACCTCTGTGTACAAGCAGTGCAGCTGCCGTGCTGACCACCCTCTCCCTTGCTGCCTGCAGCCACGGCGCTGCGGCAGCGCATAGAGTGGGAAGCGGGAGGCGGCCTGCCGCGGCGCCCAGACCTGGGGCTCGACTCCGCCGCTCTGCACGCCCGCCTGACCCTGCCCTGGCGGGAAGCGCTGACTGAGAAGGAGCGGCGGCGTGGGATCACATACTACGGCAGCGGCGACCGGCTGCAGGCGCTGGGGCGGCGCCTGCTGCAGGGGCGCCCTGTCAGCATCCACCTCATCGGCGGCTCCATCACGTTTGCTGGAAAGTATGCGGCACAGGTGATGCAGTGGCTCAACGCCAGCTTCCCGCACAGGTGAGGGTCAGGGGGCGTGCAGGCGGGTGGGTGGTGGGTGGGTGCTGGCGGCAGAGGGGAGAGGGTGGCTGCTGCGGCGGCGGCAGGCATGCCCATCGGCTCACGCTAACGGCAGCTCCAGGGGGCATGGCAGGGGCACGCTTCTCGTCTGCAGAGCGGTGCTGTGCTTGCTGTGACAAGCTGGCCGGTGCTTTAAGTGGCCGAACTTCAACGCTGCCCCCAGGCATCCCTTTGCCGCTTCCGCCACTCCTCAAGGCAGGCTTGCCGCCTGCCCACCTCTCCTCCCTGCAGCGGCCACACCCTCACCAACCACGCCTTCCCCGCCAGCACCAGCAGCTACATGGCGCCCTGCTTCGAGTGCATGGTGCCAGATGTGGGCCGCTGCTGCCTGCCGCCGCTGCTGCTGACGTGGCTGCTCTGCTGCTGCCTGCTGCTTCTGCTGGCGGCCGCTGTTCGCAGGCCTCAGGCAGCTTTGGCCGGCTGGGATGTGCAAGGGCTGCTTAGGGTGGGCGCCCCCACTGCTGTTTACTCATCGTTGCTGCTGTTTACTCATCATCAGTTATGCCTGGTGCCCTGCAGGATGCTGACCTGGGTGAGGCGCCGCTGCCCAGGGCTGACCCCCTCCCACCACTGCGCTGCTGCTGGCGGCATCTCCTGCAGAGCTGCAGCATGTACTGCTCGGAACCGCATGCGCTGCCCAGCCTCCCTCCTGCCGCCTGCTCGCCCTTCCCGCCCCACACCACGCCGCATGCGTGTGCACACGCAGAGTCACCCCCCCAGCCACACCTGCACACACAGCACGCGGGCGCCCTGCCTGCTCACACACATGCGCCTTTGGCCTGCAGTGGTTGTGGAGCTGACGCTGAACGATCGTGTGATGCACGGCTTTGACAACACCGAGCGGCGCGCGTACGAGCAGCTCATCCGAAAGGCGCTGCGCCTGCCGGGGCCGCCCGCGCTGCTGCTGCTGCACAGGTGCGGGCTGGGGGCCTTGGAGGGGGCGTTCCCCATGCCCCATGCCGCGCCTCCTCCCCTTCCCTGGGTCCCGGTCACCATGATCAGCCGGCTGTGCCCGCGCATCGCTGTGCAGCAGTGCGCCTTGGCCCCAAGGGGAGCTGTTCTGCTGAGCCAGCGCTTCCCAGCCTCCTTTGCTGCCGCCCCCATGTGCTGCCGCCTGCCTGCTGCCGCCGCAGCTATGCGTGGTGGCTGTCGTTTGGGGATGGGCAGACGGAGGGCCTGTTCTACTCTATAACCGAGAACCAGCTGACCACCTTCTCCGCGGTGAGCCTGCTGCCCTGTTATATTACTGCTGGTGGCGCCAGCAGTGCAGGAGCGGCGTGCAGTGGGTGGGCGCATGTGTTGGTGAACGGGCAGAGCGGAGCAGGTGGAGGGAGGGGGGATCTCAGCACGGCAGCGCATGGGCTGCGGTTGCCCTCCCTTGCCCCCATCCCTGGCTCTCTCTCCCGCATGCCTTGGGCACCCCCAGCACTGTTTAGGTCACATGTACCGCGTGGTACTGCCTGTACATCCTGCAGTACTATGATGTACCGGCGCTGTCGGTGCGGGCCGCCACCTGGCGCCTGATGCATGCCGGCATCCGCGGCTTTAATGTGAGCCCCCGACCTACCTACCCCCTGCTTCCCGCAGGCCAGCGGCCCGGTTCTGCATTCCTGCGGCCGCTGCCGCTGCTGCCAGCCCCTGGGCCTGCCTGCAGCGCTGCGCCATTACCTGTCCCGCCTGCTGCTGCTCCTGCTCCTGCTCCTGGGGCCCCAGCCATGGTCCCTGTGCCTGCCCCCCGCGCCTTTTGGCTGACCCATCTGCTGCCGCTGCGACGGCTGGCGCCACCCTGCTGCAGACAAGCCGGGTGGTGCTGCCGGGGCACATTGCGCCCGCCACCGGGCAGGGGGTGCCTACGGCGGGGCCCAAGGCGAAGGGTGCCTACTACTACTTGGACGTGTGAGTGGGTGGGTGGGTGGTGGTGGTGGTGGTGGTGGTAGTGGTGGTGGTGGTGGCAAGGTGTGCGCCACTTGCCCCATACCTGCCCTGCAAATGGCTCAATGCCCGCTGGGTTGGGCCACCCAAGCCTTTCCCGGGCTCCCATTCATTGCTATGCCTGCCCTACCCCTCCTCCACCCTGGCCATTCGTATGAGATTATCATCATGCACACACTCCCACCCCGCCGCACCTACCCTGCGCACACATTACCATGCAGCATCCACCCCTTCAAGGTTGGGTTCACGGTGCTGGCGGAGCTGCTGGTGGCGGCGGTGGCGCGGGGCGTGGAGGAGGCGGCAAGCGGGCGGGCGATGGGCGGGCGGGACGACTCCCGCCTCCAGGGCCTGCCCCCGCCCATGATTCCTCACAGCTCCGAGGAGCACACCACATACTGCGCCATGCAGGTGAGAGCCGCCGGGTGCTGCATGCGCATGGGTGTTCACACGCGCATTGGTGCTGCCGCCAAGGCGGCCAGCATGCGTGTGTGGGGCGCAGTGAGCAGAGCGTATGGCGCCAAGACCGTCCCCTTCCCCTCTCTAGCTTGTCCTGCCTGCCGGCACCCCACCCCCCCGCCAGCCTGCCCGGCCCTGCCCTCCCGCCATTCCCCTCTGCAGGAGGCCTTCAAGAGGGTGGTGGCGGCGCACAGCAGCGGGTTTGCGTACCGGCCAGAGCGCCCGGACGGCAGCAGCTTTGTCGACCAGAAGTGGGGCTGGTCTGCTACCAAGCCAGGTGGGGGTGGGGTGCTGGGTGCGGCGCCACGCTGTGCCCGCTGCGGCCGCCGTGCACCCCGCCTGCTCCCTGCATGCACTGCATGAGCGGGGCCTGCATGGTGCTGACGCCGCCTTCCCCTGGGAGCGCACCCGTGCGCCGCCTTCCCTGGGAAAGAGGCCGGCCGCAGCAGCTGCTGCTGCTGCCACCCGTGCAAGCATGCGGGGGCGTGGTGCTGCGCCCTCCCATGCAGGCGAGTGGGCAGAGCTTGAAATTGACACCCGAGCATCCAGCAGCGGCGGCCTGGCCGCCCGCAAGAGCAGCAGAGGCGGCGAGACGGCGGCGGCAGCGGCCAGCAGCGATAGCGGCGACGGAGCGAAAGGCGGCGGCGGCGCCGCCGGCGAACGAGCGGACGGCGGCAGTGGGCGTGGCCAGCAAGCAGGCGGCGCCGATGGCGGCAGCGGCAGCGGCGATGGCGGCAGCAGCGGTGGCAGCAACGGCATCAGGGGCAGCAGCGACCTGGCCCGCGTGTACCTGGTCCACCTGCGCAGCTACGAGGGCATGGGCCAGGCGCGGGTGGAGTGCATGGCGGGGTGCAGCTGCGAGGCTGGTCAGATGGACAACACCTGGGACATCCGCACCTCCATCTTTGAGGCGCACCGCTTTGAGGTGGGGCGGCGGCGGGCTCGGCGGCGGCGGCGGTGGGAGCGGATGGGCCGAGCGTTGGGAGGCAGCAGGGAGGTGGTGTGTGCAGGTTCACCTGCCTGCCTGCCTGCCTTCCTTCCCCATTAGGAGAGGCAGCTGATGAGAAAACGTGTGTGCCGCCGCCTCCCCGCCGGCAGGTGACGCAACACCGGCGGTGCCGCGTTCGCGTGACCGTCCTGGAGCCCGCCGGCAACGCCACGGATGCATCCTCTAAGCAGCAGAAGGTGGTCCTGTCGGCGGCGCTGGTGGCGCACCCGGACGCCACGCCCCTGCCGCAATAGCACGCCCCACTCTGGCTGACGCATTTATGACCTTTACACACTGCTGCACTCCCTAAGCACTCTCCGTACCTGTCCGTACCTGATCAATGTATGAGGCGGCCTTGCTGCAAACACTGTACAGACGGATGAGCAGTCGATGTCAGGATTCGAAAGGGGCGGTTGCACGCAGGGCCGCCGGTGGCACAGAGGCGCTGCCGCCCACAGAAGCAGCGCTCGTGCTGGGAACACTCGGAGTGGAGATTCCTGTCCACCTCCTCATGTACTGAGCACAGGCCTTTGCCGCCGCCTCCCCACTGCGACGGCTGGCTCCGCCGCCACCTCACCCCACCGCCAAGTCAAGCGCATGCTTCCGATCAGCCTGCGGCTGTTTCTGATCAAGTGCTCGGTACCAGCGCCCCATCACCCGCCACCAAGAGAAGCAGTATGAGTGAGTTTGTGTTTGCGAACGTGAAGGGCGAGACTCTCGTCAAGGCGCCCGGGAGCATCAATGGGTGAGCGGGATGGAGCGGGCCAGGGTCCGGGTGGGCCGATCGAGGGGCGATCGCGACGCGCTGCGAACTGTCGGCGGAACTGTCGGTGGGGGCAGCAGCGCTGCAGCGGCACCAAGTGGCACCCGCGATCGGCCGATCGCGACAATCGCGGCGGGAGCGGCAGCTGTGCAGGGTGTGGCCGGGCGGTGGAGGGGGATGGCGGCGGTGGGTTGGCGGCGGCCGCTGAACCGCCCGCTGGTCGCAAAGCAGGCGCCATGATGCGCTGCTCTGTTGGTTTGCTGCAGGGAGAGCTTTGCCATCAAGAACCTGGAAGAGTGCAGGCAGGCAGCGGCTGCGCTGCACTGCCGACTGCCGCAGCGCCAGGCCCGCGCTGCTCGTGCCGCCGCCGCCCCGTTGTCTGGCGTGCGCGCCCCTAGCCGCTCCCGTTGCTGCCTCGTCTCCATCCGCCCCCGGCCTGCGCCGTAGCGCCCCCGCGCCATCACTGCTTACCCATCGCCCACGCACCGCTTCCTTCCTTGCCTCCCTATCTGCACACACACCTGGTCTCCTCCTCCATGCACTCCACCACCACCAATGCAATTCGCAACGCCTCCCCTGCTTTCCACCCCACCCCGCTTGTCCTGCAGCGTCTTCCTGCTGGACCACTCGAGCGAGGTGGAGGTGACCAACTGCACCAACTGCCAGATCTTCGTGGGTGAGGCAGGGGGCGGGGTGGGGCCGGCGGGCGGGACGGCGCAAGGGCGGTTGTGTGTGGGTGGGTGTGTGGTGACGGTGGTGGCGGCAGAGCATGTGGGCTTGGCTGTGTGGTGGTGAGCCGGGCAGAGGCAGGGCACGCGGAGGACAGCCACCCAGCGGGGTGCCGCACGCGCTGGGGTGCCACCTTCCACACCTCACACTCCCATCACCCTGGTTCATCCACACACATCTGGTTTATCCCCTGCTACCCCTGCAGGCCCCGTGGACGGCCCCGCCATCTTCCAGGGCTGCACCAACTGCCAGGTGGCGGTGGCCTGCAACCACTTCAAGGCAGACGCCTGCTCCAACTGCGAGTTTGGTGAGCCTTGGGTGAAGGGTTGGAGGGCTGCCAGCATCTGGGCTGGTTGCGGGAGCCAGGTGGAGCAAGCAGGGCTAGCATGAGTGCATCGAGCGGCGTGGCTGGGGCGTGCAGGCTGGGTGGGGCGGCGCTGCAGCAGCAGGTTGGCTGGCTGGCGTGCAGCAGCCGTCAGCCACCGCCGTCGCACCATAATCACACTATACACAGCGAGCAAGTCAGATTCCACCAAATGCTGGCCCACACCGACAGCAGCGCCACCACCGCCAGCAACAGCACCCCTCTCCCGCACCCCACCCCACCCACGCATGACCCCCGCCAGGCCTCTACTCCTCCACCCAGCCCGCCATCGCCGCCTGCACCGGCATCCGCATCGCTTGCTGGGCGGGCGCCTACCCGCAGCTGACCCGCCACTTTGGCGACGCAAGCCTGGACCCCGCAGCCAACCAGTGGAGCAAGGTGAGAGCAGCGTGTGTGTCTGTCTGTCTGTCTGTCTGTCTGTCTGTCTGTCTGTCTGTCTGTGTATGGTGTGTGTGTGTATGGTGCGAGAGAGTTTGTGTGTGCATGTGTACAAATGTGTGCACGTACAAATGTGTGTGTGTGTGTGTGTGTGTGTGGTGGGGGCAGGGCAGAGAACAAGGGAGCAACAAGGGGAGGAGGGCACGGGCAGGGCATACGCCGAGCAGGGTGGCCAGGTGCTGCTGCTACTGCAACCGCTTCTGCTGCTGGGGGCACGGGGAAGCAAGATATAATATGTTGCTTCCAGAGCAAGTGCTTGCACGGATCAGTACCTGATGCATTAACAGTACCGCCGCATGTGCCGCAGGTGTACGATGGCAGTGCCGAGGAGGGCGCCGCGCCCAACTTTGAGCTGGTGATTGAGCCGAGTGAGCAGGGGGCGCCTGGGAGCTGGCTGGCTTGCCACTTGCTAGCGTGCTGCTGTGTGCATGCACACACACACTCACACACACGCACACGCACACACACACGCACGCACACACGCCCCTGCCTGGCCCTCTGCCGTGCAGCGCCCTACTGGGAGGTGCCGCTGGACAACTTTGGGCCTCCTGAGAACCCGGTGCCCGGCCCAGACGGCAGCATGTATCAGGTGGGGGGGAGGAGGGAGGAGGAGGGAGGGAGGGAGGGAGGGTGGTGCCCAGCAGAAGAGCGGCGGGAGAGAGCAGCGCACCGTGGGTGGCACTCTCACATCGTGCTCCCTGCCCGCGCACCCGCCACCTGCCCCGCCCCCACCCCCGCCACCCTTCCCTCCCTCCTCGTCGATTCCGTGCCGCAGCCCGCCGCAGCGGCGCCCGCTCCCGTGCTCGCCGCCGACGGGGCTGGGCTCGAGGCTGGCGGCGCGCTGGGCGAGGCGGCGGCGCCAGGCGAGAACGGCGCATTCGAGGGCGCTACGCCGCCAGCTGGCGCCGCCATCCCCGACGACTTTTTCGGCGCGGGAGACGGGGTGCGGAAGGGGCTGCTGCCGGCTGGCTGCTGCCGCCTGCTGCCATGCATGCCCCCTGGTTTCCCGGCAGCTACCGTGTGACCTGGCCTCCGGGAAGACACTGATGGCGAGCGCATGCTTGCATTCTTGCATGCGCCGACCCATCACCTCCTGAGCCCACCCCCCACCCCCCACCCCCACACACACCTGCACACCTGCCCCTCCCCTCTGCGCAGCACGTGCCCAGCGAGCAGGCCGAGACGGTGGCGAGCGGCTTGCTGGAGCCTGCGGCGGCGGGGGGGGACCATCCTGCGGTGGCCGCCGCCAAGCAGCGCCTGCAGCAGCGTATGAAGGACCAGGCGGCGTGAGCGGCCTGCTGTGCCGCGCTGTATGCTGTGCCGCGCTGTGTTCTGTGCTGCATGGTGCAGGGGCGGGTCGCGTGGCGGTCGCCTGCCGGCCGCTGAGTGCAGCGTGTGCTCCCAGGCGATGCTGCACACTGGTGGTGCAGAGGCGGCAGGGGGTGGGGCGAGGCTCAGGGCGCGCCCGCCATCCCTCTGGCTGCCCGCGGGTGTGCAGGAAAGAAGCCGAGCAGAAGCAGGGCATCCAGGCGACGGCCGCCAAGTACCTGGAGCAGTTTTATAAGGTACGGTGGTACCGCAAGTGGTACTGCAGGTGGCACCGCAGGTGGCACTGCAGGGTGCCGCTCAGCAGCCGCTGCGGCGGCTTGCATGCGGCGTGCCGCATGGCCTGCCTGCCTGGAGCAGCCAGCCCCAAGCCGTCCAGCGCGCACCACAGCCTCAGCCTGCTGCCACTGCTTCCCTCCACGCCTGCGCCCATGCCTGCCCCCGCAGAAGCGGGACAGCAGCAAGGAGGAGCGCATCCGGCTGGGGCGGGAGGCGCTGGAGGGCAAGGGTGGGTTGGCTGGGCTGGGCATGAGGCAGGTGGTGGTGGCAGTGGCGATGGGCATTTTCCACACGGAGAATGTTGGGGGGGAGGGTGGCAGAGCTCTGGGAATGCTGAGGGGCGCCGCCAGCTTGCCCCGCTGCCACCGCCCCGCACGCATGCCGCACCGCACACGCGCCGTCCCTGCCGCTGCGGCCACTTGCCCGCCTGCCCCCGGGCTGCCGTCCCCGCCGCCGCCCTGCAGGCAACGGCGAGCTGGGCCCCAACGGCGCCACCGAGCCCGAGCGCATCCTGTCAATGATAGACTTCAACCTGACCCGCCCCCACGGCGCGGGTGAGAAGAAAACATTTTGTATTTTATAAAGCTCATGAAAGCTCACGAGCTTGCGGGGCCGTTGATTGTTGATGGTTTGATGAAATTTCTGCTCCACTGCATGGGTTAGCGCGGCCGGCTGGGTGTGCTGCATCGTGCGGCTGGTCAGAGCCCTGCCCTGGCCCACACCCAGCCTTGCCGTACTCATCATGCCGCCCCGCCCTGCCTGCCTGCTCCGCAGACCTGTCTCGATTCAAGAGCGTGCTGTTCACGTGCAAAGCCAAGGGCACGCTGCCGGCGGCGGCGGTCTGAGAGCGCTGCTGGCAGGCCGGCAGGCGGCGCTGCATGCCCGGGGAGCGGCGCTTGAGCGGGGCTACAGCCAGCAGGGTACACGCCAGACGGCCCTGCGATCCTTGCCCCAATGCGCCCCCTTCAAACCGCCTGCAGCGGGCCGCGCTGGTGTTGAGATTTGAGAGCCAGCCCGTCGTCCCACACACACAACCACAACCATGCCGAGAGAGTGCCTCCCCACCACACCACCAACACACACGCGCGACACACTCCAGTTGCTCCATGCACCCACGCTTTTGGCTGCCACGTGCTTTTGGCTGTTCTTCTCCTCCTCCTTCCCCGCAAGCAATTGGTACCAAGTGTAACAGTTGAGCGAAAGCCAGCGGCAGGGTCAGTGGATGCGGTCAGTCAGAAGCAGGGAAAGGGAGCCAGCAGAGGGAGCGGGAAAGGCACGGACAGCGAAGCCCGGGAGCCTGGCTGCCTTGCCGGGGGCGGCGAGCGCCGCGCGCCCCGGCAGGCGCACGCGGGCCGCGGGCATGGCGGCGGCGGCAGGCTGTCATGGGTTCGGGTCGAACCGCCACTGCGGGTTGAACCGCCCCGACATGCCGCTGCCGTCTGCAAACCGCAGGATGGGGTACAGCTCCGTTGTGAGCTTCTGGCCCCTGGCCAGCAGTCCCGCCCGCAGCTTGGACGTCAAGAAGGCTGCAACCACAGGCGGGGCCGGGGGGGAAGGGGGGTGGGCGGCAGCGGGATGGGGTTGGCAGAACGCCGGCATGCAGAGCCTGGGATGCACGGCGCGGCGCGTGCAGCCTGATCAGGCAGGTAGGGTGCAGGCAGGGTGCCGGCAGGGCAGGGTGGCGGGCTGCCGGGCCGCGCACACCGCATGCATCAGCGTGCGGGGCTCGGCGGCGGCGGCGGGACTGCGGGGGCCGCCCCACTCACTGTTGCTGTAGCCGCCCGTGGTCCTGGCTAGTACCGTGTTGAGCGGTAGCGCCAGCGTCACCACATAGTTGGTGGTACCGTTGCGGTACGCCAGGCCCAGCCTGGTGGCGCTGCCCAGGTTGTCTGCAACGCGACGCGGTGGGGGGAAGGAAGGGACGCGAGCCAGTCGGCATACCAGGGCGCGGGGTGACCCGAAGGGGGGAGCTCCGCAGTCCACGGCAGGCCACGACGCCGCGCCCACGGCTGTCCTGCCCAGTGCACGCCGCCGCCGGGGTAGGCACATCGGGCGGTCCACGGTCGCTGCCCTAAACCCTGAACCCCAGCGGGCGCAGCAGCGGCAGCCGGCAGCGGCGGCCGCCCACCGGTGATCCAGGTTTTGTAGGTGTTGGTTCCGTTTGCCAGCCTGGTGATGCTCATACGGAAGCGGTCGTCGACGGTCGCAAAGGAAGGCCACCTCAGCTCGAACTGGGGCGTCACCCCAAAGATGAAGGGCCTGCCGCCGGCCACAAAGCCCCGGTAAATGCTGGTCGTCGAGGCGAGCAGCTCGTAGCCCTTGCTGACGCCCTCGGGGAAGCGGCCGGCCAGGGCGCCCCGAGCGGTGAACAAGACAAACACCCTGCGGCCGGGGTGGGGGTGGGCGGGGGGGGTGGCAGGGGTGGGCGGGGGGGCCCTCAGCGCGCACGGCGCTCAACGTTGGGCGCACGGCCAGCCACAAGGGTCGCGGCAGCCGGACACACGAACACGCGGGGACGGCGGCGGCGAGCGCCGGCGCCTGCTCACAGCTTGTAGGTTTCGTTGAACAGCGGGGTAACCGCGGGGAAGCCCTCCTCTGCGATGACGTCGCCGATCTCTTTGTACGAGATGGCTGCAGGGGAGGCGCACGGCAGCGGCAGGCCTCGGGCCGATGAGGCAGGCGGGCTGGTGGCAGGACGAGGCGGGCTGGCAGCAGCCTGAGGCCGCACGAGGCGCCGCCACGCGTGCAGAGGTGGTGGGCGGGGCCGGTCGGCCCTGCCGGGGGCAGCGTAGCTCGCGGCGCGCGGCGCGCGACGCAGCAGGCAAAGCAGGCGCGGCAGGCGCAGCAGGCAAATCAGGCAACTCACGCAGGATGTCGTCCCCGGTGAAGGATGTGAGGAGGGTGAGGAGCTGGATGAAGCGGGTGGGAGACTTGTAGTACAGGTTGAGCGAGGTGGGGCCCAAGCCCAGCGCCGCTGCAGGCACAACGGCGGGACATGGCGGATGCAGGTATAAGCAGGCTTTGGCGTAGCGGCTGCGGCGGCACGCGTGTCGGCCCGGCCCGGCCCGGCGCGGCGCGCCACGGGCGCGGCTCGGCCCCGGGGCAGCTGGGCTGGGCTGGCTGGCTGGCTGGGCCCTCACCCTTGTCCAGCACAACTTCCGCCAGAAACTTTTCGTTGCCGTTGTATGTGAAAATGACATGGGCGACGCCCTTGGCGGCCTGCATTCCAAGAAAAAAAACCATGAGGCCCAAGCACGGCGGGCCCAGGCCGAGAAAAAGGAAGGCACCAGGTGCACGCGGCAACCGGTGTGCAGCCACGGCGCTGGGGCGCCGCGGCTGTGGGCCGGGCGCGGCCGGTGCGCGCAGGCGGGCGGGGTGGCTGGCCCGGCCGATCTTCTGGTGCTGCCCGTGCCCCCGCCTCCCCATCCGTGCCAGCCCCTGCCTGCGCTGCTCACCGCGGTAACCCCGATGCTGTTGGGCGCTTTCGCGCCTGTCAGCTCCGCCACCCAGGCTGTGTTGAACTTCGGAAATGTGAGAGCATTCTGCAGGCGGGGCAGGCGGCAGGGAGGTCAGGGCTGCAGCTGGGGCCGGCAGGGTGAGGCGGGCTGGCGCAAGGCTGGCGGTGGTGGCGCCACCGGCACCGCTGCCTCTAGTTCCCCCCTGGCAGCAGTGCGCCCACGTTGGACGGCGGTGCTGCTCCCCCGACCACGATCCAGCACTCACCGTCCCGCTCAGGGCGGCCAGGCACACGAGGAGGGCCGCGGCCCGAGCCATGGGGTGCCCGAGCATGTGGAGGTGTTTGGTGGTCAAGGGCTACAACCCTGCTCGCAAAATGGTATGCATAAATCGAGGCTTGCAAAAGTGCGCAAACCATGGCGCTGGGGCTTGAAGTTCTGCCAGCTCACGGGACAGCCCGCGTGCCCACCTCACCAGAGCCTGCATGAGAGGTAGCGCGCGCTGCCCTTTACAAAGTGAGGCATCACGGCGGCTGCAGGCAGTGGTGCTTGCCTGCGGGCAGGCGCCCCCCCCGTACTAGTAGCCTTGCGCCGCCCGCTGCCACTTTACGCCTGACGCCAAGTGTTCCAGTGTTACACTGCTGCACTACACGGCTTCGCTCGTCAAAACTGGGACCTCCAGGCCTGTGTGGCACATTGTCCCCGAACACAGGCAGGGCAGGGGCCTTGCGAGGCGGCCACGCGCCGCCCCCGCCGCTGCCCGCTCCCGCAGCCACAAGGGAGGGCTGGCTGCCCGCGGGTGCCGCCGCGCTCAGGCGGCCTCCCCCAGACACTCCATGGCCAGAGCCTTCTCCTCCACCAGCTCATCCCCTGTGGCCTTCATCTTGGCGGCAGAGGGTTCGTCGATCGACAGGCCCTGCGCCACAGGTGTTCGCCGCCGGGGCACGAGGGCCAGCAGTATGGTGCGTGAGCATGGTGTGCAGGGGCCAGCAGTATGGTGCGTGAGCATGGTGTGCAGGGGCCAGCAGTATGGTGCGTGAGCATGGTGTGCAGGGGCCAGCAGTATGGTGCGTGAGCATGGTGTGCAGGGGCCAACAGTATGGCGCGTGAGCATGGTGTGCAGGGGCCAACAGTATGGCGCGTGAGCATGGTGTGCAGGGGCCAGCAGTATGGCGCGTGAGCATGGTGTGCAGGGGCCAACAGTATGGCGCGTGAGCATGGTGTGCAGGGGCCAGCAGTATGGCGCGTGAGCATGGTGTGCAGGGGCCAACAGTATGGCGCGTGAGCATGGTGTGCAGGGGCCAGCAGTATGGCGCGTGAGCATGGTGTGCAGGGGGTGTGCGAGGAGAGGCCAGGAGGGGCTCCCTGCCGCCAGTGCGGCCCCTCCATTCCGCCCGAGCCACAGAGCTGCTGCAGGAGCGGGTTTGGGGCCGGCGCGGCGCGGCGCGGCTTCCCGCCGCGGCGGTGCCCTCATGCCGCCGCAGCAGGCGGCTACGGGCCTGCCACCACCCCCAGCACACACACACACAAACACACACACATAGCCACGCTGCGCACCTGCACGATGGACCAGGTGCCCGCCTTGCAGGTGACGGGGAAGGAGTAGACGACGCCCTTGGGGGCGCCGTAGCTTCCGTCGGAGTAGACGCCCATGGACACCCAGGTGCCCTCTGCGGGGCGGGGGGCAGGAGAAAGGGGCAGGGCAGGCAGGGGTGAGGGGGTGGGAGGTGCCCATGCGCGGGTGGTGGGGCCAGGGCAAGGGGCAGGTGAGACAGAGCAGGGGCAGGGGTGAGGAGGTGGGAGGTGTCGACGCGTGGGTGGTGGGGCGAGGGAGACGGGGCGAGGGCAGCTGAAAAAAACGGCGAGCCATCCACCGTGTGAGGGTGAGGAGCGGGAAGGCAGCGAGGCAGGCTGGGCAGGGAGGGAGGGCCGCCAGCACACACACCCACACACACCTGGCGTGCCCAGCACCCAGTCGCGGATGTGGTCGCAGGCGGAGGAGGCGGCGGACAGGGCCGAGCTCAGGCCGCGGGCCTGCAGCGCAAGCACAGGTGGGCAGGGGGCACGCGGCGTGGGGGCATGGGGTGTGCGCGGGAGTGGGGGAGGAGACCATCAGGCCGGTGCAGCGTTCAGCCCGCACTCCCGCGGGCTACCGGCTGTCGCATGCCGTGCCGATGCCAGCGCCAAGGCGGGCCGTGCCGCCCCAGAGACCCTCCTAAGCCTGACAAGCCCTCGTAGGCCTGCCAAACCACAGGCACAACAAAACCACAACCCAGCTCTGGCTGGCAGCTACAACGCTAAACTGAAACGGCAGCTACATAAGTGCAATAATTGAACCCACCTTGATGATGGCCGCACCCCGCTGCTGCACCGTGGAGATGAAGTCTCCGTCCAGGTAGGCGTCGTCGCCGATGACCTGGCGCCAGGCGGGCGGGGGTGGAAAGAAAGGAAAATGAAAGAGAGCGGGTGGGCAACACGTCACACGTGCCAAGGCAACCAACACCGCGGTGCGGGGCAAGCAGCGAGCAGGGGCAGGGGTGGCCGCGGCTGGGGGAGATCCCTGGGCGCCAGCAGGCGGCCGCTGCCATGGCGCAAGGGCGGCTCACCTCGCGGGCGGGCTTGCCGTCGATGGTGGCATGGTTCACGTCGGGGTACTGCAGCGGGACGGCAGTACCGCAGCTTTAAGCTGCTGGTTAAGGCAGCGAGGGCCACCCCCTGCCGGCTTCAAAGCCCGAGGCACCGCCGCACAATGCAGCCGCCGCCAAAGCAGCCGTCAAGCCGGCCACCACCCCAGCCGCCCCTGAGTGCCGCTCCCCAGGATGCTATGCTATGTGTGCCTCTGCACCAAGGCCCCGCCCATGCCCCTCACCTGCGTGGAGGAGTGGTTGCCCCAGATGATTACGTTCTTGACCTTGCCCACGTGCACCCCGCTGCGCTCGCTGAGCTGCAGGGGCGGCAGGCAGGTTGGCAGGATGGGGCAGGGTGGGGGAGGGGAAGCAGCAGGATTGGGCAGGGACAATGACAGAGGGGAGGCAGCAGGATGCGGCAGGGACCGTGAGGGAGGGGAGGCAGCAGGATGGAGCAAGGAGGAGGGGCAGGGGCCACGTGGGGTGCAGGTGTAGCGTAGCCTGCCACGGCCCGGCCTGCCACGGCGCCTCCCATTGGGTGCGGCCGGCAGGGCGTGCGCCGGGTGCAGGTGCGGCACCGGGCGGCGCCTCTTGGGCGCCGAGTGCTGCTCTGCCCAGCCCGCTGCTCAGCCGCACCTGGCCCAGGGCGCGGTTGTGGTCCAGGCGGGTGAGGCAGGTGATGTTCTCTGCAGGGAGCGCAGGCAGGGAGGCAGAGGAGGGCAGGTGGGCCGGGTTGGGGCAGGGCACGGTCAGCTGTGAGGGCAGCTGCTGCTGGCCATTCCCCATCCATGAGCCCTGCCTCGCCCCAACCCCGCTGCCACCTGCACCGAACTGTCGCCACCTGCACCCCGCTGCTGCCCACCCACCGGCGGGGATGGAGGGCGCGTGCTCCTTGAGGATGAGGGAGTTGGTGTTGGCGGGGTTGGCCACAACCAGCACCTGCAGGGGGGCAGCACGCAGGCGGGCACGGCTGGGCAGGGAGCGTGCAGCGGGTTTTGTGGCGCAGCGGGTTTGCGCGCGCCGCTGCAGCTGCTGCAGCCCAGAACCCGACCCAGCCCACGCCGCGGGGATCAAGAGGGAGGGAGCGGGTCGCAGCCAGGTAGCGCGGGCGTTTGTGGCGCTGCAGCGCTGTGCGGCACAACCTGTTTGTCCTCCGTTCCCCTGCCGCCCACACACCTTGCACCCGGGCGCCGCGTTCTTCTCCAGAGCGCTGGCCTGTGCCTTATAGATGGCCACATTCTTGCTCATCACGTCCTTGCGCTCCATGCCCGCCTACGGGCGAGCGGCGGGCGAGGGTCGGAGGGAGGAAGGAGGAGAGGCGGAAGGAGGGCGCGGGTCGGAGGCACGCAGGCTGGCAGGGAGGGTGGTGCAGCCGGCAGGGCGCTGCACACCAGCGGCTATTCCCCCACCACGCACACACACACACACACACACACACACACGGCACATCACATCACATCACAGCACAGCACAGCCAAGGCCAGCCCAGCCCAAGCGAGGGGAGGTCGCGGCCGGCGGGCCCCACCTTGCGAGGGAAGCCCCCCACCATGACCGCCACGTCCACGCCCTTGCACGCCTCCTCCGCGTCCGTGCTGGCCACCACACCCATGAGCAGCGGGTAGGCGGCGTCCACCAGCTCCATGCGCACGCCCTCCAGCGCCTGCAGGGGGGGTGGAGCATGGCATGCGAGGGTGTCTGTGGGTGTGTGGGTGTGGGTGTGTGGTGGTGGTGGGCCTCCTGGGAGGGGCGAGGAGGCGGAGGAGCGGCGGAGGTGCTGTGCTCAACGCATTGGCGCGCTCTGCTGCGAGGGTTGCAGGCTGTTTGTCCACTTTATCGAGCCAGGGCAAGGCACCAAGGACGACCCAGCAAGCGTGTCCCCTGTCATCCGCTGCCCCACTGCCTCAGGGCTGCGCGCACGTGCCTGCTTGGCGGGCTCGATGTCCAGCATGTGCAGGATGACGGGCTGGTCGGGGCCCAGCATAGCCCCCCGGGCAATCATGGGGCAGATGGCATAGCCGATCTGGCCTGCAGGCGTGCACGGGAGGGCGGGCGGGGATAAGGTGGGTGGCTGGAACCGCCGTCACAGCGGCGGGCTGCCTGAGGCGGCGGGGCACTATCACCGCCTGCGGCGAACTGCAGGCGGGGCCTGCGCCGACACCGGGGCTCCATCGCGGGGCCCGGGGGCGGGGAGTCGGGCCTGGCGGCGCAGATCACCCGGAAGAGTCATGCAGCCCCTCTGACCCTAGCTCATTCCTTTTCCCTGCCCGTCATGCGGCGCTGCCATGCCTCGCCTGCGGCGCCGGTGACCAGAATGCGCTTTGGCTCGGGCGCCATGGCTGACTGGTAGGTGGCGGTGGGCGATCGGCGAGCGTGGGGGGCTGGGGGCCTGGCCAGGGATGCGATCAAAGTCACAGAGGGCCGATGGGGGAAAGAGGACCCTGTTTCATGCCAGCTATGCCAGCTCATCCGAAGGGTGTCTTCTCAACTCGTCCCCTGAGCGCAGGGCTCATTTCCTGACACCCTGCAGCGTGTAGGCTGTCAATCCTGCATGCATGTAGCTCCCTTCCGGCTCCCAATCAACCGCACCGCTCTTTGCTAGGGCTGTCTGGTCCCGGCCGCCTGGTTGCCAACCCCAATTGGGCCTCTGCTAGGCCTCCTCAAAGAATGATGGGAGGCTCCCGCCGCCCCTGGCACCGCGCCCAGGCCGCCGCCCGCTCCGCCTGGCAGCAGCTGACCCTGGCCGAGGCCAGCGGCGCCATGGGCGACCTCGGCACCCTGCTGCCGCTCCTGGTGAGGCGGGGCTCAAGCCTGGCGCTGACGGCGCCAGGCACCAGGTTCCATCGCAGTGGGCGGTGGCAGGGTGCCAGCGGTGCCTGCCCTCCTCGGAAAAACACCGCACCTGCACCCCGCCTCCTCCCCTCCTCCCCACAGGTGGGGCTGGTCAAGGATGCTGGCCTCGACCTAGGCACCACCCTCATCTTCACAGGCCAGCCACTGCCGCTTGCAAACAGTAACTGCACCCCTCTCGCCCGCCGCGCGCCCTCTTCCAACCTCCATGCCTCGCTGCGACCGGCTGCGCCGCCGCCCCGCCTGCCCTGCAGGTCTGTACAATGTTGCCACGGGCATCGCCTTTGGCATCCCCATGCCCGTGCAGCCCATGAAGACGATAGCGGCTGTGGCCCTGAGCCAGTCCCCGCTGACCGTGCCGCAGGTGAGCCTGCCTCCTGCGCCGCGGCTGGCCTGTTCTTCCCCACGCTCCGTGCCCTGCTGCTGCCTTCCTGCCGGCCTCCCGCTTGCCGCTCCCCTGCATGAGGAATTCCTGCGACTGCCAGCCTGCCTGCCTGCCCCACCCCGCAGATCATGGCTGCCGGCATCTTTGTCAGCGGCTGCGTGCTGGTGCTGGGCGCCACCCGCATGTTTGGCCTGGTCAACAGGTGAGCCCGGGCTGGGCGCAGCGAGTTCACTGATGCTGCAGCGAGATCAATAGAGCGACTAGATTGAGTCACATCAGCCAGTCTCTGCTTCTTTGCTGGCATTGTACTGAGTGTGAATTGCAGCGACCGTGCCCTGCAGGCTCATCCCCAGGGCTGTGATCCACGGCATGCAGCTGGGCCTGGGGCTGGAGCTGGCCAAGAAGGTGGGCGTGGTGGTCGGGGCTGCATGGTGGCTTGGGGGTTTGCTCCAATGCTGTGCTCCCATCCTGTGCTTCATGTTGACTGGGCCTGGTGGGCGGGGCCGGGTGGTGCGTTGGGGTCTTGCTCCAATGCTGTGCTCCCATCCTGTGCTGCCATGCTGTGTTGTACTGGGCTGGGCTGGCCTGGCTGGGCCTGGCCTGGCTGCTGCTTGCAAGCCACACACACCTGGCTGCCATCCTCCCTGGTTGTGCAGGGCTGGCAGCTGGTGTGGTATGCCAATGGCAAGGCCCCGCCTGCGCGGCAGTGGTGGGGGCCTGAAGGCCTTTTCCTGGGCCTCTCTGCCCTCATCTTCACTCTGCTCACCATCTATCCACGGGAGCAGCAGGTGCAGCCGCAGGCGCAGCAGGTGCAGGAGGGGAGCGGCGAGGAGCAGGCAGCATCTGGTGGGGACCACACAGCATGTGTGGAGCAGCACGTAAGGGATGGGTGCCTGCCCTTGGCAGCCAGGCCTGGCGGGCAGGCAGCAGAAGCTGGTGATGCCGGAGGCAGCAGCGGCTACGGCGATGCCGTTCTGCGGTGTGATGACAGCGCTGAGCTGGCAGGCAAGGCCGGCTTCGATCTGCACGGCACCTGGGCTGGGGACGGCAGCGGAGGGAGGGACGAGGCTGGAGACGCCGGGCTCTGCCACGCGATGCTTGCCTTGCAGCGTCGGTTGGAGAGCGTGGGCAGCCGTGTGGAGCATGGGCTGGGCGACAGCGCCGGCGCAGGCGCCGGCGGCATCGCCTGCGGCACCGGGCGGCGCGGCGGCGCCTCCCGCGTGCCTGCAGCCCTGCTGCTGGTGGTCCTGGGCATCCTGCTCACCCTAGCCTACCACCCAGAGTGAGCAGCAGCCTGTGTGTACACCCTGGCGATCGCTTTTGGCGCTGCCGGCGCCAGCACTGGCCTAGCGCTGCAGCGGCTAGCTTGCCGGGGCGCCCATCAGTGGCGCGATTGTTAAAGGCCTGGCCAGCGCATGTGCAGGGTGGTGGGGGTGCTGCGCCTGGGGCCCAGCTCCGTGCAAGCCCTGGTGCCCTCGGGAGAGGACTGGAAGATTGGTGGGTGACCCCGCCAGACCTGCCTGCACCCTGCTTGCACCACGTCCCCAGCACTGTCCCTTGCCGTCTCCGCTCGCCTTCACCGCTACCCATCCATCCAGTCCCCGCCTCCACCCCTAGCCCCGCCTCCCCGCCCGCAGGCATCCTGCAGGCGGGCCTGCCCCAGCTGGCGCTGACGGGGCTGAACAGCGTGGTGGGCGTGTGCCAGCTGGCGGGGCAGCTCTTCCCGGACCGCCCCGCCTCGCCAGACAGAGGTGCTGCCTCCTTTCCTCCTGTGAAGCCCCAGACCTGAGACCACCTCCGTCCCCATCCACTGCCCCGCGTGCATGCTGATAGAGCTCCTCCCGCCTGCCCTCCCTGTCCCGGCCTGCAGTGGCCTTCAGCGTGGGGGCCATGAACCTGGTGGGGTGCTGGTTTGGCGCCATGCCCTGCTGCCACGGCGCGGGCGGCCTGGCTGCGCAGGTGGGCGCAGCGCGGCGCTGCGGTGGCGCGGCGCTGCGGCAGGCGGCAGCCGGGCTGGGCTGCAGCCATGCTGCCTGCGGCTGTGGCTGTTGGCAGGCGTGCCTGCTTGCGTGGCAGAACACCGGTGCTGCTGCCTCTGCTCAAGTTTCCGCCGCCGCCCATGCCGGTGCTCCCTCAGCGGCGTGCAGGCCCGGTTTGGCGCCACCACCGGCGCCGCCCCCGCCTTCCTGGGCCTGTGCAAGCTGGTCCTGGGCCTGCTGTTTGGCAGCTCGCTGCTTGCCCTGCTGCAAGCCTTCCCCTCGCCGCTGCTGGGTGAGCGCCGGGCCTGCCCGGCGGCGAGTGCGGCGCGGCAAGTGACTGCTCGTGCGGGCACGCGTTCCCTGCTCCTGCCCTCCCTGCCCTCCCAGGCCTCTGCCCATGCTCACCGCCTGCCCCTGCCACCACCCCTGCAGGCGCCATGCTGACTTTTGCGGGCCTGGAGCTGGCTGCCTGCGCGTGGGGGCAGCGCGGCGAGCGCGGCGCCGCCGTGCTGCTGCTCACCGCCGCCGTCACCCTTGCCGCCACCAATGTGGGGGTGGGCGTGCTGGCAGGTGTGTGTGTGGCAGTGGTTCGGCTCCTGTGAGGGGGCTTGCATCCTCATGTTGCTGCTGCGCCTGTCAAGAGGGACTGGCTTGCTCTGTTCTCATCAATTGTGTTTGGCGGTCAGCATGCTGTGTGCAAAGCTGCCACAGGCCCCTGCACGCCGCCCTCCCTTGCTGCCTCGTGATTCTGTGCAGGCCTGGCAGCCGCCTACCTGCTTCTGGCAAGCGACAGCTGCTGGAGCGAGGAGGGCGGGCCTGGCGGGCGGCCGCGGGCGGCGGCAGCCTCGTGTAGCGGCAGCCCTGCGGCGCTGAGCAGGCGCGAGGCACGCCTGGCAACAGGAACATTCTACTAAATCCAGGCCTTGCAGCAGCTCCCCAAACCCCTCCCTCCCCTCAGCATAGCACTGTACTACTTGCCTCTTGTCCCCACCCGGCGTGACAGCCCGCCGCTTAGTTGTCCCCGTCCTGGCGCGAGGCAGGCGTTTGCACAGCCGCCGGCAGCTGCCCTGCCGATCTGGTGGGCGCACTCGCCGCTAAACGTAGCCGAGCCTGCATCCTTCGTTCTGCTCTTCCCAGGAACCTGGTTGTAGCTGCTCCACCGCACAGCCTGGCTCCTTGCACTGGGGCACTGGGCACTGGGCGGCCAAAGGTGGGATGGGTTAGCGCTCACCGCCCCGACGGCAGGCGGCAGCGCACATTGCGGTGTCATTTGGGTTGGGTGGATGCCGCACCGGGTGCTCCTCGCTTGTGAATTCTGCGCTGCCCGCCACCCTACATCAAAGGGCAGACGGCTTGCTAGGACGCCAGGGGTGGCATTCCCAACATGTACAGGAAGGATGGGCTCATAGAGTTGTGTGCAGCGACCCACAAGCCCGGTTACTTTCCTGAGCGTCGTGGACGGCTTGGTTCTCATTTATTAAGCAGCTTCTCCTTTCCCACCAACGCAGCATGGCTCAGCACGAATATAGATGCTCGATTTCTGACTCGAATGGCTCCGCCCGCCACACTCTAGCTGTCATAACGTGCCAGAGGCTTGATCAGCACAGCCCGTAGCTGCTCTGGGCTCACAGCTTCAGCTTGGTGTACCACGTACACGGTCACGTCGTCAAGCAGCTGGACGGCGGCCTGGAACTCCCCTGTCAGAAGGGTCAGAGGCCCCGTGGGGGGCAGCAGGCAAACCCCATGGCGCGGCAGCGCCATCTGGAGCTGTGGCAGGTCCTAGCAGCTCTTGCATGTCTGGCAGTGGCGCTAGCCTGCGCCGGTGTCACCTTTGGCACGGGCAGGACGACCATTGAAGGGTACACCACCGGCGACGGTAAGCAGGCTGCGTCTCCCCTAATACCCCCTTCAACGCAGGGTAACCCTTGCAGGTGCTCCCGCCCTTGCTTGCAGGCATTTACCACCCTGATCAGAACAATGAGCTGCCGGTGAGGAGGCTGCAGCGGCAGCAGCAGCAGTTTGGCAAGCAGTGGGGCGGCGGCGGCAGCAGCGGCGCCGGCGGCGGTGGAATGCGCTGCCTCCGCTCTGTGGTGGAGGGTGCTGCTGGGTGCCAGGGCTGGCCAGAGGCAGCCCCCTCGCCCCCAACACCGTCCATGCCTGCCGCATTCGGCGACATGAGCGCCGCCCCCATCTCGCCTTTTTTTCCCCCGCCGCATTGTCGCCGTCCCCATCCTCCCACATCCCCCCCGTCACTGCCGCAACAAGCCGCCGCTCCTCCCCTCCTGCCCCCTCCCCCGCTCCTGCCCTCCCCCAACCGCTCCTTGCACCCCCGCTGCACCCCCTGCCGCAGATCTTTGGCACCTGTACCATCTCCGGCGCCGGCGCCTCCACAGACCCAGACCATTGGCGGGTGGAGCTCATCAAGTGCGGCACAGACCCGTGCGGCATCAACGGCAACCTGCCCCCCGGCTTCCAGGACTACGCAGCCTGCGGTACCATCCCGCCCAACTGCGGCATGAGCCCCGACAGTGAGTCCAGCCCGCACGCGGCGCCGGGGAGCCGTGGCGGCCTGTTGGCACCCGCTCTCAGCCCCGCCGCCCCGCCGCGTCGCCACGCGCGGCGCGCGCTTGGCCTGGGTGCACATCCCGGCAATGCCGCGGGCCCCATGCATCCCCCTCTCCCCTCCCCCGAACCTGCCCTGCCTCTGCAGACGGTTTTGTGGCATACGACGGCATCCGTTATGTCTCAAATTACTCCTACACCATACCCGATGCCTGGGAGAACGCCCCCACTTTCTACTTCTGGCGCTGCTTCTACCTGTGCGACGCCACAGACCCCTCCTCGGCCGAGCTGCGGGCGGAGGCCAGCTTCACGGTGGTGAGCCTCCCTGCCGGTACCGCCCCCTGTACCATCCTGCCGGGACCATGCACCCAGCGGGGGCGCCCGGTGGCGGCAGCGGTGTGGACTTCGGCCTCTAGAGTTGGATCTGTTGCTGCCTGTGTGAGCCTCCGCTTGCACGTGGTGCCATGGTGCCATGCAGGGAGACCCGCTGCCGCGGCCGCCGCCACCCAGCCCGCCCAGGCCGCCGCCGCCGTCGCCGCCGCCGCGGCCGCCGGGCCGCCCTCGCCGCGCCCGCCCAAGCCCTCGCCGCCGCCCAAGCCGCCACCGCCGTCCCCGAAGCCGCCCAGGCCGCCACCGCCGTCCCCCAAACCACCCAGACCGCCGCCGCCTAGCCCGCGGCCGCCTCCAAGCCCCCGCCCGCCACCAAGTCCCCACCCTCCTCCGCGGCCCAGCCCGCCGCCCCGGCCGCCACCTTCTCCCCGCCCACCGCCTCCCAGCCCGCAGCCGCCGCCATCGCCGTCGCCGCCACCGCCCGGACCCCCAGACCCGCCCTCGCCACCTCCACCCAGCCCGCCACCGCCCTCTCCGCCGCCGCCAAG
>NW_005435067.1:110713-122150 GCF_000147415.1 Chlorella variabilis
CTCCTCTCTCTCCACATCACGCGCACTGCAAGTTGTCCCTGGTTCCACCAGCGAGAGCCAGCTGCGCACGCTGCCTTGTGCTGCCTTGTGACACACACACCGGGCGTGCCCTGCCGTATAGCAGTGGCGAGGACAGTGTGGCCGCCAGGCTGTGGCCACAATGCCTATCCCTCCCTCCCACCCTCCATACATGTGCATCCCAACACTGAATATGTTTTCGACTCGCCTCGCTGTAACGGTGCACAACCGCGATGTGTGCGGAACCAACCAGCAGCGCCGTAGGAGCCAGCAGCTGTGCCAAACCAATTGTGGGGTTTCTTAAGCTGACAGCCCAAACAGCGACAGTTGTCCGTGTGATGCAGGCGCCGCCTGGCTGGCGGTGGGGTGGCGGGGCCCGTGTCATGTGCCCCTCCCCGCTCCGCTCCTCCGATCGATGCGCGCGCTGCCCTCCGAGCTCGATCCCTGGCTGGCTCGGGACAAGGCTGAGCACTTTGCCTTCTGTTTCGCAATCACCTCCGCCGTCTACCTTGGCTCACGCTCCTGGGAGTCCCTCCGCCGCCACAGGCTGTTGCTGGCCTGTTTCGCCGGCTTGGCAGCGGGCCTGGCCAAGGAACTCGGCGACTGGCTGCAGGTGGGTGCAGGCCAGGGCGGCGCCGCCGCCACCCATCGCGCACCGCCCACTTAGCCCTGACCCTGGCCTGACCGGCCTCCTCTCCCCACGTGCAGTGGTGGCCGGGAGTGGTGTCGGCGCGAGATCTGGGCGCAGACCTGGCTGGAGTTGCGCTGGCGTTGGCGGCGCTGGTAGCCGCCGAGGCGGGAGGTTGGCCGCCGCTGGCGCGGCCGCGGCTGCAGCCGCCGCGCGGCGAGGGCATGGCTTGATACAGAGAAAGGGAACCAATCAGTAGGCCAGAGCCGCTGGCTGGAGCTCAACCCTGCCGGAGCGCCTGCCCTGCTGCCCGCCAGCTGCCCTGCCCATGGCACAGCCGGACCGTGGCGCCGCCGCCATCGCGCGCGGTGAGCAGCCCGGCGGCGGCCTGGAGCGCCGGCGGTTCGAGGTGGCGGGGTTAGCGGTGGAGCTGCGGCAGGACATGCGGGGCAGCGGCGCGCTGCGGCCATTGGACGACGACCGAGTGTGGGCGGACGGCGGCGGGGAGATTCCGCCCATACTGACGGGTGGGCTGCCGCCTGCCTGGGAGGCTGCCGCCGCCCGCCTTATCCGTCTGCTGGCAGAGATGGATGCTGTGCTGATGCGATAGTGGAGAGGCAGGCCGCCAGCCATCACACACAGGCACCTCCAGCCTGCCGTGACCAGACGGTCGCCACACAGCTCATATCTGCTATGCCGGCTTTGTCGCCCACCCTCCGTGCCACGCCCCTGCCTGCACCGTCGCTGCAGCCGACGAGCTGGAGCGGGTGGGCCTGGTGGTGTGGCAGGCCGGCTTCGTGCTGGCAGACCTGCTGCTGCGGCGCCCGCCCTTTGGCAGCTGGCACGGCGCCGCCGTCCTAGACCTCGGCTGCGGCACAGGTGGAGGGGGAGGGGGCCTGGCAGCGGGGCTGTCCCCTGTGTGGCATGGGGACGCAGCCGGGGCGGCCTGCCAGCGCGGCCTGCGGGCAGCCTGGCAGGGGGGGCGTGGGGCAAAGGACCGCATCTGGGCGCTGCCGCCTCTAAGCTCCAGCTTTGTTTTGTCAAGTCGCCCTGGCCCTGCTGCTGTCGCCCTCGCCAGCCAGCTCTCCTCGCCTTCCCGATGTCCCTCCTGCTTGCTGGGCCGGCCCCCGCTCGCCGCACCTCCCGCGCCGCCCCGCCCCTCACATGGAGACGCACGCATCCGCCGCCCTCCCCCCCATCCCTGCAGGCTTGGTGGGGATCCTGCTGGCGCTGGCTGGCGCCGAGGTGGTGCTCAGTGACCAACCCCACATCACACCCCTGGCAGAGGAAAACATGCGGGTGAGCAGGGCAGGGCAGCTGGTTTTTGCAAGGCAGGGCAGCTGGCGAGCGGCCAGCATGTGCTGCGCATGAGAGCCCGCGTCTCGCGAGCACCGCCCGCCACGCCACCACCGCGGCGCCGCACCACACCGCCGCCACGCAGCCACCCGCCACGCAGCCTCCCGCCACGCAGCCGCCCGCCACGCAGCCGCCCGCCACGCAGCCGCCCACCACGCAGCCACCCACCACCAACCTTCCCTTGCCCCGCCCGCCTGGCTCCTCACCTGGCTCCCGGCTGCTGCAGGCCAACCTTACGCCAGGCCTGCACAGAGCCTGCGTGGTGGATTACACCTGGGGGCAGGGCGATGCAGCTGCCACGCTACTTCAGCGCCCGCCTGCCGCTGGCTCCAGCGCGGCGCCCGCGGCAGCGACCGACGCGCCCGCCGGCAGCGCACCCCTGCCAGCGTCGGCCGCGGCTGCCGCCGGCCCGCCAGCGCCGTGCTTTGATGTCATCACGGCGGCAGATGTGGTGTACCAGCCAGCCTGCTACGCTGACCTGGCAGCCACGCTGCGCCAGCTGGCAGCGCCCCATACGCTCGTCTATGTGGCTTACAAGAAGCGAGGTGGGGCGGTGCCTTGCGTCTTGCCAGTTGCTGCCTGTGCCTGGCTAGTAAACCCTAAACCCTGCATGGCTGCCCTGGCAAACCTGCTCCGGCTCTGGCCGTCTGTCGCGCAACCACCTACCGCTTTGCCCTGCCCCCATTCCTCCAGGCCTGCAAGAGAGTAGCTTCCTGGATCTACTGGAGGGTGTTGGCTTTGCGGTACAGGAGGTACCGCAGGCGCAGCTGGCGGCAGAGTACCGTTCCGGCAGCTACCGCGTGCTGCGGGCCTGCCGTATTGAGTAGGCAGGTGGGACAGGTTCACATCACAGTGGCCATTGCAGTTTAACTTAACTTTTCTCCAGTCGGTTGCTACTTCAAATATTTTTTTCTTCTGATCAAACTGCAATTCCCACCTGTCCTCTCTCTCCCCCTACTTGTTTTCCGCACGGCTCAGTTCAGTTTACACAATCAAATTAGGCAGGCGCCGAAGCGCGCTGCAGGGATAGGGGAAGGGAGAGCAGGGCAGGGAGCGGAGCAGAGAGGCGGGAGGAGCAGGGCAGAGGAGCTGGGAACGGCAAACGTGGTGATACAGGCAGGCAGGGGGCTGCAACAATGGAAGCAGCCTCCCCGCCTGCAACGTGAAGACTGCAGGGGGGCGGAGGGGGTTCGTTTTCGGCCGGGTGGGCGATACACAAAAGGGAAGGGGTGCGCAGTCCTGGAACAGGGCTCGCCAAAAGCTGGCTGGCTGCCTGGCGCGGGAGCCGCCAGGCGGGCCAGGTGTGCGCATGTCGAGCCAGCGGGCGCGGCCGCACACCGAGGGAGCAGCCTGCTGGGGAGCAGGCTTTGTCCAGCAGCAATGCGCGGCCGCCCGGCAGCACACGCGGCTTCCGGGCGCGGCCGCAGGCTTTCGGGCGCGGGCGCGGCCGCCGCAGCCTTCATCCATGTTGCCCGCCGCCGCTGCCGCCGCCGGCCTGCTGCACCCCCGCCGCCGCCGCATTCTGCCGGGCCGCCTTGGCGTCAACCGTGAACGACTCGCCGCAGCCGCAGGTGCCCTTAGCATTTGGATTCACAAAGATGAACTCAGACCTGTGATGGAAGGAGGTTGGGGGGAGGTTGAGGGCAAAGGGCTGAGCACTCCACTGCGGCCCCCTCCACACCCGCTCGCACAGCCGCATGACCACCCACAAGACGCATGCTGCAACACGGCCTGTCCTCTGCACCAGCCCGCCCAACACCCGCTCCCTTTCCCACAGCCACGAGCGCGCCCACAGCCCCAGTCCACCAGCCCACCTCAGCCTGTCCTCCACCCAGTCCATCTTGGTGCCCAGCACGTGCATGAGCGCCCCAGGGTCAATCAGCACCTTGACCCCCTCCTGCTCCACCACCTCGTCAAACCGACCCTGCGGGCACAGAGGCCAGTGCGGGAGGCACGCAGGCGGGTGGCGGGCGTGAGGAACAGCGGCGGCTTGTGTAGCCCAGGGCGGGGCGGGAGGTAGGGGCAGGGGCATGCGGGTTGGCCGGTCGCTCGGTGCCATGCTGTGCATGCACATATATGCCGGCCGGACTCGCAGCCACAACACCAGCCCACCTTGCTGTCTGCATAATTGAGCGTGTATGCCATGCCGTTGCAGCCCCGCGTCTTCACGCCCAGCTTCAGAAACTCCTGAGGGAGCCAACGGGGCGGGAGAGCAGGGCGGAATGGCGTCAGTCGGGCAGCAGCCAACTGACAACAACAAGCAGGAAGTGCAAGCGGCGGCAGCGCCCAGCAGCCATGCAAGCATGGGTGCTGCCCCCCACCTTGTTCCGCTTATGCAGCAGCTCCTTCACTCGCTCCACGGCCGCGTCTGTGAGCTCCAGCGCGGCTTTGCGAGGCCGCGGCGCCGCTGCTACTCGCCGTGCCGCCTGCGCCAGAGCCGCCAGGCCGCCGTGCACCATGCCGCCCGCTGCCGCCTATCTGCGGGTCGCTGCGCCCACTCCGCTAGCTTGCTGCCGCGGCGAGTGGCTGAGGGAAGGCTCTGGAGGCTGGCCAACCCCGAGGGGAGATGCCGTCACCCAACGGGGTTCCCGCTGTCAGTGAGCAGCGAGTCACACGGCTCGAGGATCGGCTCCAGCGTTGGAGAGGCGGCTGCTAGAGGCAGGAGGGCACAAAGAACTACCACGCCTGTAGGGCCTGTCGACAAACGGGAAGCTGCAGAGAGGGACGCAGAGGTATGGGTCAACGCGAGGCGCCGTGGGAACTCCTTTTGGTGCTGCTGATGCTGGCAGCCAGCAAGGCGGCCAGGGCCGCCGCCGCCGCAGGCGGGCGCCAGGGGGGGGCAGATGCTGGTCTCCTCTGCAGGTCAAACCGGCGAGAACCACACCGTGCTTGAGCCAGAAGCTGACGTTAGGAGCGGCGGCAAGCATGGCTGAACGCATGTGGGTTTGACAGATGTTGTGCTGGCGGGAGCTTCTGCCGAGCCATGTTGCCCACAGAGTGCAGAGGTTCACCATAACAGGAAAGGATGCAGTAATGGAGCAGGCAGCCAGCCAGCATCTGCAGGCCGATGGTGGGGAGCCTGTGTGCCGACGGCTCACAGGCGGCGGAACGCTGCCACCGTGGCGCCGGCTGAAGATGTGCAGGCGGTGCCAGACAGCCTGATCAAACCCACCTGCTCAGCTGTCGTTTAGATATCTCGATTCTGAGCTCGATTATAGCCGTCGCTGCCTTTGGAGAGCCCTGCGATTGCAACGAAACAGCGCGATGAAGCTCAAAGAGCTCGAATCGCTGATGCAGGTGTGCTGCAGGTCGAGCCAAACATCGCGCGGCGGCGTGCGGCGGCGCACACCGCATGCCGCTCCTGCCGCTGCCTGCCCGCTGCCTGCCCGCCGCTGCTGCACAATCTCTCCGCGCCCACCCGTGCAGGACATAGCGCCCTTTGAAGACCCCAAAATAGAGCTGGAGCAGTACCCCACTGGGCCTCACATAGCTGCGCGAATGCTGTACACGGTGCGCCCACGGCTGAGCGGCACCAAGCAGGGCAGCCTGATCAGCGGTTATGCCTCCGTAGGCTTGAAGCAGCACCACCACACGCCTGAATGCAGGTAGCCAACAGCTACGACGAGTTTGAAGGGCAGACCGTGATTGACCTGGGCTGCGGCACGGTCCGCTGGGCTGGGATGCCTGCCCGGCTGCCTGCCCGTTTCCCGATGTCTGGTGCTGTGTGCTGTTTTGCCCAGGCCAGCCTGCCACTGGACCAGCATGGTAGCCAAATGCAGGCGGCGCAGGCGCACTCACCCTCCACTCCACCACTGCACTCCACTCCACTCCACTCCACTCCACTCCACTCCACTCCACTCCACTCCACTCCACTCTCCACTCCACACACACACCAACCCTCCCGCCCCGCCCCTCTACAGGCGATGCTCAGCATAGGGGCCGCCATGCTGGGGGCGCTGCACGTGGTGGGGGTGGATGTGGACGGCGATGCGCTGCGTGTGGCGCAGCAGAATGCGGAGGAATACGAAGAACCGCTGCCGGTGGGGTGGCAGGCGCTGCTTGTGTGCGGGCGTGCGTGTGCGTGTGTGTGTGTGTGTGTGTGTGTGTGTTGGTGTGGCCCACCGCCAGACTACATCCCAGTTCCCCTCTTGAGCACAGCCTCTCCCCGACCCCTGCCCGCTGCCACGCTGCCCACTGCCTGCCCTGCCCCCCACAGATAGACTTTGTGCGGTGCGATGTGGGGCAGGTGGCGCTGCAGCGGCGCCTTCGAGCCGACACTGTCGTCATGAACCCGCCCTTTGGCACCCGGCGAAAAGGTGCGCACCTCTGTTTGTTTCTTCACACGCCCAGAACAAATCACCGCCTGCCGCCCTGCCTGCCAGGCACCCTGGCATGAGCTTTCTTGCATGCACTGATGCTGGCTGCCGTCCTGCCTGCCAATGCCTCCTCGTGCTTCCTGCTGTTGCAGGCGCAGACGCGGAGTTCCTGCGCGCCGCCTTCCAGCTGTCTCGCAACAGCGTCTACTCCCTGCACAAGAGCAGCACGCGAGAGTACATCCAGCGGCTGGCGGAGCGGGAGCTGCGGGCGGCGTCAGGTGCCTGCCGGACCGCCTGTTGCCCGCCCGCCTGCTGGGCTTGGCATGGCTCGGCACTTGCTGTTTGACCGTTTGATCGGCCTTGACTGTGCGCTGGGGCGGCTTTGCTTGCCTGGGCGCACCCTTTGCGGCTTGGCTTGCCTGAGAGCTCGGCCCTTGCCTTCCCGCTGGCTGCCGGCTGCCCCGCAGCGGAGGTGCTGGCGCAACTTAGATACGACCTGCCAGCCAGCTACAAGTTTCACAAGTGGGTGCCAGGGCAGGGTGTGGATGGTTGGGAGGAGGGAAAGCGTGCATGGTGTGTGGTTCCCCGTTGGCGCTCCCCAGCAGACGCCAGGCGCCTGCGGGCTGAGCTCCTGTGCACCCTCCCCGCGCTTGCTTGCTGTTCTTGCTGCGCAGGCAGAAGAGCCGCGACATCGAGGTGGATCTGTGGCGGTTTGAGGTGCCGCCCCAGACCGACAGCTAGCGCATCGTCAGACGGCCTGGCCGCCAGCTGGCGCTCCTTTACCCGCATTCACGTATACTGTTTCATCTGACCGCTACAGCCCTCGCCTGACCCAACTCCCACACGCCTGTATTTTACTGTCAGCCAACCGATAGGTCTTGATTACGACATCAATCAATCAGCAGCGCCACGGCAGCAGCGGCTACTTGCCACCGCCGCCGCCCTGCGCCTGCCGCTCCGCCTGCCGCTCCCGGGGGTGCCTCTTCTCCTCGCTCGCGATAGCCCACCCCAGCAGCCCCATCACCACCGCCGCCACATAGCCGTATCGAGAGTAGGGGTGCCGCATGGCGGCCTGCAGGCGAGCGCAGCAAGGGCGGGGTGGGGTGGTTGGCTGCCTGCACTCACGCAGCGCTGCTGCACGCCACCCGGCCGCATGCGGTGGCAGCACCACGCTGGCATGCCCCCAAAGCACAGCAGCGCAGCGGCATCGGGGCGCACGTAGCGGAACTGCTCCCCCAGGGTGGGCGCTTTCCAGCCTGGCGGCACGGTGTACGGCTTGTGTACCGCCTGCTGCGCGCCCTCGCCGGCGACGGGGTGCCGCACCAGCTCCTCAGCCGCATCGCCCAACAGGGCCTTCCCGATCTTGGAGGCCGCCTGCCGGCTGGCTGCCCGCGCTGCGGCGTCCCGAGCAGGCCCGGGCTGCCCCCTGGTGTTGCTGGCCCCGCCGGTGTTGCTGGCCCCGCCGGTGTTGCTGGGCCCGCTGCCGGCGATTGTGTCACCGCCAGCTGCCCACCACGGCGGGCTCGGGTGCATGGCCCTGCTGTGCCGACGTGGAGTGCCTGACACGCTTGACCTCACACTGATGCTAATGGGAGGGGCAAGCTGGGGTCGTGCCGCCACCTGACTTGGAGGCCGCTGATTGCTGCAGCCCGCAGCGGCCGCTTGCCGCTGTGCCGGCGGTGTGATTCGTCACCTCTCGGATGTCCTCCCTGCGTGCTGCGCGACGGTACGAGGGCCGCGGGCGCCTCCCTAAGTGCCGCTAGCTCGCCGAAACGCACAAACAAACAAAGCTGTGGCAGCGGTGATCGAGGGCGCAACTGGGGACAGGAGAAATGATCATCCATGTGATTGTAGACCTCCGGCATGTGCCCCATCGCGGGCGACACCCATGCGGTGCGCAAAAGTCCACCAAGTCCAGGTGGCAGAGAGAGAGCACCAGATGCAGCCTAATCACCCATTTCTCCATTCCTTCTTGCTACGGATCGGCCCAATTGCCATCCACCGCAGCCACAGGGTTTTGCAGCACTCCTCCCCGCGGCCCCGCATTTGTTTCCGCTCATGCGCCCAGCCCTTCCCTGCTCCTGCCAGTGACAAGGCATCAGGCAAGGCTCCGGGAGCTATACACGAGCAGGAGGCGCGATGGGGAAGCACCCGGAGGCAGCCGCCACCGCCGCCGAGCCGGCGCCAGGTGTCGCCGCCACCAGCCCCCGGGGTGAAGCTGGCGGCCGGGAGGACGACCCGCTGCTCTATCGCCGCCGCTTCGGTACCACCGGTTTCCAGCACGCGGGGCCCATGTCAAAGGCCACCTACGCTTTTGTGGATCCCCTGATCAAGTTGGGCTGGCACAACAAGGCAGGAGGGGGCTGCGGGCTGCCAGGCTGTGGGGGGGCCTGGCATGTGGTGTGCCTCCTGCGCGTGATGCATGCATGCATGTCACGCATGCATGCATGCGCCTGGCAGACCCTGGCCTCGCTAGCTGCCCACCGCGGCAGCCAGCAAGCGGTGGCGGCTTCGCAGCTGGCACCCATCGCTCGCCGCCCCTCCTTCCGCTCCTGCGCCGCAGATTGGAGAGGACAGCGCGGCAGCGTACCTGCCGCAGGCAGACACGGCGCAGGAGCTGGCGGCGCGTTTTGACGCCACGTATGCGCAGGTCAAGGTGGGTGGATGGGCACGCCCTGGGGAGCCGCCGGCTGGGGCAGCCTGCCACCGAGGCCGGCAGCAGTGCCGAAGGCAGCTGTGGTGCGGCCCGGGAGAGGCAGAGAGGCCTGCTGCCTGTCGCTAACGTGCCTCTGGTCACCGGCCCTCTGCGCAGGCGGAGCAGGAGCGGCGGCGCAGACGCTGCTCCCCCAGCGGCCTCATGTGGCGTGCCTACTGGCGCCTCTACAGGCGAGGCGCAGCCGCGCGCGCCGCGGCTCAGCTGCCAGCCTGCTGCTGCGGGGCCGCCGCCAGGAGTCGCGCTCGCTCGCGCCGCCACCTGCCTTCCCGTGCCCACCCCGCTGCCCACCCTGCTGCTCGCCCCGCTGCAGGTGGCGCATTCTGGTGCACCTGGGCTGGACCGCCACCGAAATCGGGACCAGGTGGGGTGGGAGGGCGAGGCGCCAGCCCCGCCCACGCTCCACCGCTGCAGCCCTCCAAGGACACCACGAAACAGGCAGCAAAAGGTTGTGTGATGAGATCCACCCGCCCGCCTGCCTCCCGCGCTTGCTGCCTGCCCCGCAGGGTGGGGGCCCCGCTGGTGCTGCGCCAGCTCATCACCTGGTTCTCCGGCTACGAGGCCAGCGGCGGGAACACGGAGGCAAGGCGGGGCTGCTGCGTGTGCTGCGTGCGCTTTCCCTGCCCTAGCGCGCTACCCCTCCTGCGGAAACCCGGCCTCGGGCAGGACAGCAGCCGTAGTGCTGTGTGTGCTGGCTTGCTTTCATGCTGGGCAGCGTGTTTTTGGGGGCTGCGGGGATTTTGGGGCTATGATTTGATCTTTCACCCCCAGGCCGGAACCCTTTGCAGCGGCGCGGCCAGCGAGCGCTCACCCGCCCGCCCGCCTTCCTTGCCATGCCCCCCGCTGCAGCTGTACCCTGTGTGGCGGGGCTGGATGTGGGCTGCGGTGATGGGCGTGTTTGGATACTGCTACTGCTTCATCCACCACCAGCTCTTCTGGTGATTTCGCAGCCGGCGGCCTGCCATACGCAGAAGCATGTGTGGCAGCGGCGCCTGCCTGCCTGCGGAGCCGGCGGCCCGCCTCCCTGCCTGCCTGCCTGGCTGATTGCGCTGCCCGCTGGCTGCACTGCCTCCCTGCCTTGCCTGCTGCCTGCACTGCCAGATTGAGTGCGCTGTACTGCCCGTACCGCGCCCCAATACTGTTCGTGCCTGGACTACGACATGCTCAACTCGATTTCACTGCCTGCGTGACCAACTGTACCGCCTGCCCTGCCCGGCTGTACCGCCCGGTCCCGCCCGCAGGTACGGCATGCGCCTGGGCTACGACATGCGCCAGCAGGCGGTGGCGGCGGTGCAGGCCAAAGTGCTCAACCTCAACTCGGTTGCGGTGGGCGACCAGACGGCGGGGAAGGTGCGCGGGCGGGGATGCCGTGTCTACAGGGGTGGGGTCGGGCTGATTTGGGCTGGGCTGGGCTGGGCTTCGCTGGGCTGCGCTGGGCGGGTGCTGGGCTGGGCGGGTGCTGGAGGTGGCCGTCGGCATTGGATGCCCAGCCCAGCAGGGCACTCCCATGAAGTGGGCTGCCGCACGCACCCCTGCCGCCGGCCTCCCGAGCCTGCGGCCGCCTCCCCTCAGAGCGCCCGCCGCAGCAGCCTCCTCTCTCCCCGCCCGCCCCTCCCCACCTCCCGTCCTGGCCCCCGCCCCCTCCCCTCCCCTCCTCGCCTCCCGGCACCTGTCCTCCCTGCCCACCTCCCTCCTCCCGCCCTGCCACTTACAACACGCCTCCCCTGCCTGCCCTGCCACCAAGCAGATCGTCAACCTGGTCAGCAACGACGTGCGGCGCTTCGACGACGCACTCCCCTTCTATAACTTCCTGCTGATGGTGGGCTTGTGGCGTGCGGGCGTCTGGGCGTGTGCAGTTTGGTGGCGGCGTGCGTGCGGTGGTGTGCACGTGCGTGCGGTGGTGTGTGTGTGTGTGTGCGCGCGCATGCACTGGCCTGCACAAATGCCATGCCAATGGCTGCCGCTTGCTCACCCCACCATCGCCGCCCATACCCTGCTTTGCAGGCACCAGGCACGCCGCCCAGTGGCACGCCATTTAGCCCCGCCTGCCACGCTGCCGCCTGCAATGCTGGGCGGGCTGCCCGGGCTGCTGGCTGCGTGGCTGGCGCCGCTGTTTTGTTCGCGCGCCTGGCTATCTGGCTGCCCGGCCGGCTCTCGCTGTTGCCCACCCTCCGCCTCCCTCCTCCTCCTGTCTTCCCGCAGTGGAGCTGATGATCGTGTTTGTGCTGGTGGGCGCCAAGTTGGGCTACTGGGCCTCGCTGGCGGGCGTGGCCACTCTGCTGGCCCTCATCCCCACGCAGGTGCGCGGGTGGCGGCGCCAGGCAGGCTCCCTGCCCGGCCCCCCTGCCTCGCCTCCTCATGCTGCCACTGGCGCTGCCACACCTGGCGTGCCCAAGGCCGCCCCAC
>NW_005435067.1:122756-133980 GCF_000147415.1 Chlorella variabilis
CTTCGCAGCCTTTCTTTTACGGCTGTATTGGGTGCTGCTGCAACGGCTGCCGCTGCTGGCCGGCTAGCTGGTTGTTGCTGTCCTGTTTCCCAGCCACCGCTCAGCCGCCCCCGCCCCCGACCCTCCCTCCCCTGCCAGTCTGCGCTGGCGGCGTTTGGCGTAGCGCGGGCTACCTCAACAGACCAGCTCACAGTGCCAAACCTCTTCTACTCACTGGCCCTGCTGGCCCTGCCCAAGCTCTACATGTGCGACTTTTTCGTGCTGGCGGTGAGCTCCAGGCGGTACCGGCGGTACCGGTGGCACCGCTGGGAGAGGGGGAAGGCGGCCTGCCGGTGGTGGTGACGCCGACAGAGTGGGGAGAGGGGTGTGCCTGGAAGTGCGAGGTCGCTGTGGGGGTGGGGGTGTGCTGCTGGGCGAGCGTCGTCCTCTAGGCCGGCCCCGTGCCGCGCGCATGCCCCGGTCACCCCCTCAACCGCCGCGGCGGCATGCGCCTGCAGGTGGGGTCCGTGTCTGAGCTGCGCATCTCGATGCGCCGCCTGGGCGCCTTCCTGTCCCTGCCAGAGCCCCCCAAGCCCTGGCACGCCACGCCTGGCGCCTCCGCAGGCAGCGGCGGCGGTGCTACGGCCAACGGCCGCGACGGCGCTCCCGGCGGCCAGCAGGAGACGCCTGCTGCCGCGGCGGAAGCGGCGGTGGAGGTGGCCGGCGCGGATTTCGATTGGGCTGACCGATCCTGGGCGGAGCCTGCCGCCGCTGCAGCACCAGCGGCAGGCTCAGCGCGTGATGACGAGCCGGCAGCCGCAGCGGCCTTCCAGGCAGTGCAGGCCACCGCGGGGCAGCAGGCAGCTGGTGAGGCAGCGCCCGCCCCGCCCGCCTTCCAGCTGCGTGGCCTGCGGTTCTCTGTGGCGCGCGGCAGCCTGGTGGGCATCGTGGGTACCGTCGGGTCAGGTGCGCCTCCGCAGCATGGGAAGCCCCTCTTCTCTGCCCTGCCGAGCCAGCCCACTCTGCCCCAGCTTCCTTCCTCTCACAGCAGCTGGCAAGCCGCGCTTGGAGCCTGCCACATAGGCAGCCCCTGAGCCTCCCGCTCCCTCCCTACATGCCGCTCCCGGCTCCTCGCCTGCCACCCCCACAGGCAAGAGCAGCGTGCTGGCGGCGCTGCTGGGCGAGCTGCAGCCCACCCAGCGCGGGGGCGCCTCGGCGGCGGGCGCGGGCGTGGCGGCGGCCCCGCCAGTGACGGTCCGCGGCAGCGTGGCCTACAGCAGCCAGGTGCCCTGGATTGTGAGCAGCACAGTGAAGGTAATTTAGGGGTTAGGGGCGATTTAGGGTAATTCCTCCTCATTTTGCCGACTGATGCTATGAATGGCCCTGACAAACGATTGTTGAAAGCACATGGGGGCCAGGCTGCCGTGGCAGTGTCGGCAATGACCTGGCATGCAGGGTTGGCCCGCGGGCTGATGCGCCAGCGCAGCCCACTGCCGCGGTGCCACCTGTCGGCCACGCGGCGCGAGAAGAGGCTCCACTCACCGTCCATTCTGCCGCCGCCGCCGCTGCCGCTCGCAGGAGAACATCCTGTTTGGACAGCGATACGAAGCCACACAGTACGAAGCCGTGCTGCGGGCCTGTGCGCTGGAAGGTGAGCTGAGTTTCGCCCTTTCGCTTTGGCCATATTGTCGGCCGGTACAGGGGGGTGCGGGGGCAGAGGGTTGTTGTCAGCCTTGGGACGCCAGCCGTCAGCTGGTGGCTGGACTGCTGCCCTGCCGTGCTGTGCTGTGTCATGCTGCGCTGTGCTGAGCTGCTGCGCTGCGCTGTGCAGACGACATCACAGCGCTGCCAGCTGGTGACGAGACGGAGCTCGGAGAGAGAGGCATCAACCTGTCAGGTGCGTCGTTTTTGGGAATTGGTTTCTTTCTTCAGCAGACTGTGTTTCTTCAGCTGCTCTGTCATGCGCGTGTTGACATGGCAGCGCTGGAGGCACAAGCCACCGCAGCGGCGCGCTGGCGAGCAGCGTCGGCCGAGGCTGCCAGTCCGGCTGCCGGCTGGCACAACACCTGCTGACCGGCGGCGGCGTGTCTGCTGCGCCGCGTGCCCGCCCGCAGGCGGGCAGAAGGCTCGGCTGGCGCTGGCGCGGGCCGCTTACTCTCAGGCGGAGATCCAGGTGCGTCGCGGCGCTGGCCGCCTGCCATTGGCGCCGGCTGCCACGCCACTGGCGCCAGCTGTCGCAGCCTGAGCCTGCTCCCGCTCCCTGCTGGCTGCACCGCCCCTCGTATCACAGTACCGCCTCACTGTACCTCCCCCTGTACCGCAGCTGCTGGACGACCCGCTGTCGGCGGTGGACCCGCGGGTGGGCCGCATACTCTTTGATGACTGCATCGCCGGCACAGGCCTGATGGCAGGTGGGCGGGCCGGGCTGATGTGCCGGCACGGCCCTAGCGGCTGCCCCGTGACGCGTGTTGAGTGCACCTGCATGCCTCAACTGCACTATTACTTTGGACCGAGGATGTGGCAGGCACCTTGGAGGGGTGCACAGCGAGCTGACCTGTACTGCATGTACCACTGTGGGCCTGCTGTACTGCAGGCACCACCCGCCTGCTGGTCACCCACCAGCGCCAGTTCCTGCCCGGATGCGACGAGGTGCTGGTGCTGCGCGGCGGCGAGATCGCCCACAGGTGAGGGGCGCGGCTGGCTGGCTGGCTGGCTGGCTGACTCGCTGGCTGGGCTGCCTGGCTGGGTGGCTGCATGGGCAAGCACGCGTGGGCTCTGTGCCTCTCCGGTGCTGACATCAGCCTGGCATAGCCAGTGGAGCACCAGCAGAGGACTATCCTCTGCACTACCATGTTTTTGTCAGTGTCTTTGGCTCCCTCACGCGGGCTGCCGCTGCCGCTGGTCCTGTCCTGCAGGGGCACGCACGCCGAGCTGGCAGCGGCCGGGGTGCCCGAAGTAATTGCCTCGCAAGGTGAGGCAGCCGGTTTCGGCTGGATGGCCCATTGCCTGGCCGAAGCCCGTCCTGCGGCAGCTGGCAGGAAGCCGGCGCCGTGCCTGGCATTTCGCCCACCCTCTGCACGCGCTGCATGCGCTGCGACGCTGTTCCCACTGCTGCGCGGCCGCACGTGCCTCCTCGTCTTCCTGCCACACACGTGCAGAGACCTCTCTGGACGACTCGACATACGATTCCCACGGCGCCGCGCCGCCCTCCGCGCCCTCTGCGGCTGCTGCCGCGGACGGCGCCCCTGGCGGCAGTCCTGCAGGCAGCGGCTCGCAGCAGGAGGAGCAGGCAGAGGAGCAGGTGCAGCTTGAGCAGCAGCCTCCGCCAGCGGATGGGCATTTGGAAGGAGACGAGCAGGCGGAGCGGCAGCTCCATGCCAGCGTCGCCAAGACGACTCGCTTCGACCGCTCAGTCAGCGTGCTGTTTGGCGAGGCGGAGGGTGGCGCGGGCGGCGCCAGCCGCGGCGCCGGGTGGCGGCGGAAGCTGAGCGGCAGCTACGTGCGGCGCGCGGTGTCGGCGCGGTTTGCGAGCGGCCAGCGGCGCGCCCGAGTGGCCAGCAAGGGCGAGGGCGAGGAGGGGAGCGAGGAGGAGCAGGAGCAGGCCGCCGGCAAGGGCTCCCTCCAGCCGGGCAAGTCAGGTACTACGCCCTCAGGCCGGCCTCCGCCGCCCATGCGTTGCAGAGTCTTAGCACGTCTCGGCATGCCTGCCAGCCTCGCCCCATGCGTCCTGCCACCCCTTGCCCGACACCTCTCCTCGGAAATTTGCCCCGCAGGCCGGCTGATCGTGGCCGAGGACCATGCGGTAGGGTCTGTCCCCTGGGCCGTGTACGGGCGGTACGGCGCCCGCATGGGGCTCCCGGTGGTCACACTCATCACAGGTCAGTCTCTTGCCACGCCTTCTGTTCTTCCCGCCCGCCTGCCCTCCTGCCAGCCCGCCTGCGCGCCTGGCAGCCTGCCTGCCTGCTGGCTGATCTGCCTGCCCCCCCGATCACCTGCCCTCCCCTCCACCTGCCCGCAGCCGGCCTGCTGCTGGGCCAGGCCATCTACCTGTTTGGCGACTACTGGCTGTCGCTGTGGGCCAGCAAGGACGGGGAGGCGCAGCGGGAGGTGTACTGGGTGTGGGGGTACGCGATCATGGTGGGAGCCATCCTGGCCATCTCATTCTCACGCAGGTGGGCGGGCATGGTGGAGGTGGTGGTGTGTGTGTGTGTGGTGGTGGTGTGGTGGCGGTGGTGGGGGTGCTGCTGGCGACAGCGCAACAGGCGGGAGGTTGTGTATGTATGTAGGTGGGTGCGGTTGGGGGGTTGGGTGGGGGTTGGGTGGGGGGGCGGAGAGCGAACGAGCGAGCGCAACAAAGAGTCGGAGAAGGAGAGGCGAGAGAGTCAGAGAGGGAGGGGCAAGTGAGAGATAGCATTCACCCCGCTGCCCGCCCCCTTCCTTGCTGAACGCGCCCTGCTGGCTTCCCGGCGGCTGCTCCCGCCCGCAGCCTGCTGTTCTTTATGGCGTCCCTTCGGGCCAGCACCCAGCTGCACGACGAGATGGTGCAGCGGGTGAGGCGCCCGCGCCAGATGGCCCGCCACCAGCGCCTGCCCTGGCTGCTGCCGCCGGCCGCCGGCCGCCGCTGGCCTGCCGCCGGCCACGCATCCGCTGGCCGGCAGCGCTGCATGCCGCCGCCAGCTGTCAGCCAGGCTTGCTGCTTGCTGCCAGCGCTGGCCGGCCGCATGCACACGCTGCTGCCCCGCCCACCCCAACCCCACCACAAACACACACATTGCAGGTGCTGCGCGCGCCGCTGTCTTTCTTCCACACCTCCCCCACCGGCCGCATCCTCAACCGCTTCTCAAAGGACCAGGGGCAGGTGGACGAGCAGCTGCCGCAGGTCTTCTTCGACTGCGTGCTGGCGCTGATGATGGTGCTGGGCGCGTTTGCGCTGGTGAGGCGCGCGCGCGTGTGGGTGTGGGTGTGGGTGTGGGTGTGGGTTTGGGTGTGGGTGTGGGTGTGTGGTGTGGGTGTGGTGGATGAGTGTGTGGGTGTGGCGGGTGGGTGGGGGCTGTGCCGGCGGGGTGCAATGGTGTGGTTGCGGTTGTATGTCTATGTCTGTGTGTGTGTGTGTGTGGTTCCTGTATCCTCGCGCCTCTGCCCTCCCTCACCCCATCTGGCCACCCCACCCCACCCCCCGCCCGCCACCACCGCAGCTCATGGTGTCGGTGCCCTTCATCATCCCGCTCTTCCTGCCCCTGGGCGCCGCTTTCTTCCTGGTGCGCGCCCGCTACCTGCGCACCAGCCGCGAGATCAAGCGCTGGGAGGCCACCAGCCGCAGCCCCGTCTTCGCCTCCTTCTCCGCCATACTCAAGGTGGGCGCCGCGCGGGGAGAGGGATGCGGATGTGCGGCAAAGTCGGCAGCGGCAACTGAAATTAGAGCGTCCAAGTCGGCAGCACCACGTGCCGGCCGCCCGAGTGCTTGCGGTGTCGGTGTGTGCATGTGCATGCGGCATGGCCCCGCCCCTGCATTCTCCGCCGCACCTCGCTGCAGAAACACTTTTGCCCTGCGCCCCGCAGGGCCTGCCCACCATCCGTGCCTTCGGCGCGGGGCCCCGCTTCCGCTCCGCCTTCCTGCAAGAGCTGTCGGACAACGGGGCCTGGTGGTTCTGCTTCCTCACAACAGGTGGCTGTGGGCGTGGCTTTGCGTGGATATGTGTGTGTGCGAGTGCGTGTGTGTTTGAGAGCGTGTGTGTGTTGGCTGGGGAGCTGGGGTGGGGGCGGTGGCTTGTGTGTGCGTGACTGTGGTTTGTGTGTGCGTGGCTGTTGTTTGTGTGCGCGTGCGGTTGAGTGCATGCCGGCCGCGTGCCCTTGCCGCAAGGCCCGCCTGCCCGAACGCTTCACTCTCCCTCACCCCCTCTCCCTCCTGCTCTCCCTGCTCTCCCTGCCTGCCTGCCAGCCCGCTGGATCGGGTTCCGCCTGGACCTGCTTGTGGCGCTTCTGATGACGGCTGCACCCCTTCTCATGATGGCGGTGCACGACAGGGTGGGTGTGGGCGCTGAGGTGGCGGGCGGGCGGGCTGAGGTGGCAGGCGCGCTGAGGTGGCGCTGCTGCCTGTTTCGCCGATGCCGCGCCAGCAATGCTGGTGTTTGCCGGGCTGGGGATTTCAGAAGGCTTGCAGCCTCGCATTGCGGCACGGCGCATTCCGGCTCCACCCGCGCTCGTGCCGCCCCTCCCATGGCCCTCTGCTGCAGCTGTCCGCGCGGCTGGCGGGCCTGGCGCTCACCCAGTCGCTGCAGCTGGCGGGCATGCTGCAGTGGATGGTGCGGCAGTCGGCAGAGGTGGAGAACAACATGACATCAGGTGGGCAACGGAGGTGCTTGCGGCCGCTTGTGGCTGGGCGGGCGGCGTGGTTGCTGTGTGTGTACGTTGGGCGGGTGGTGTGCTTGCTGTGTGTGTGTGTGCTGTGTGTGTGGGTTGGGAGGGTGGTGTGCTTGCTGTGTGTGTGCGCTGGGCGGTTGGTGTGCTTGCTGTGTGTGTGCGCTGGGCGGTTGGTGTGCTTGCTGTGTGTGTGCGTTGGGCGGGTGGTGTGCTTGCCGTGTGTGTGCGTTGGGCGGGTGGTGTGCTGTGTGTGTGCGGCATCCCTGGCTCACAGTGCGACGCCACGCTCATTGAGTTCCACACCACACCCCTTCCACCACTCACATCGCCCACTCACAAACACCACACCCCTTGCCCACCACCCTTATGTGGCCCGCAGTGGAGCGCATGCTTCACTACACCCGTCTGGAGCAGGAGCCCGCCACGCTGGCGGGAGGAGGGCCCAAGCCCCCGCCAGGTGCGTCACCCGCCGGCGCCGCCCACCCAGCCTGCGGCAGGGCCACACGACGGGCCCGCTGCCGGCCGCCGCCGCTGGGGCCGCGCCCTTGGCACGGCTGCTGCTGCGCTGTGGTGCTGTGCTTGGTGCCCCCATCTGCTTCCCCTGGAGGCATCTTGCAAGCCGCCAAGCCCCCTGCTCCCTCGCCCTCCGTTGCAACTTCCCATTACCTTCACCACCACCACCGCCGCCGCCGCCACCGTCACCACCATCGCCGCTGCCTTGCCCTACGCGTGCAGACTGGCCGGCCGCCGGCCGAATCGAGTACCGCGATGTTACCGCCATTTACCGCTCGGGGCTGCCGCCGGTACTGCGGGACCTGACCTTCACGCTGGAGGTAGCCGCCTGGAAGCCGCGGGAATTGGTGCCCCTTGCCCTCCCTAGCATGCCACGGCAGCGCCACCAATGCACCCTACCTGGCCCCCCCATGCGACAGCAGTGCAGCGCAATTTGCGCGTGGCGCAGCGCGCCTGTCCGCTGAGCGCCTCCTCGTGTAAGCTGCAGGGCGGCGTGAGCTGCGGCGTGGTGGGGCGCACGGGCTCCGGCAAGAGCTCGCTGATGCTCACTCTGTTCCGCCTCATCCCCGTCACCAGCGGCGCAATCCTGATCGGTGCGCCGCTGTGGTCCTTGCATTGCCCCGGATGCAGCCTGCCTGCAGGGTGGCAGCTCCTGCAGCGGCAGCGGCTGCCTTTGCCGGCAGCTGGGGGAGCCGCCCGGGCCATTGAGTGGCCGGCAGCGTGCCCGCCTGCCTGCCTGCCTGCTGGTTGCCTTCCTGCCTGCCTGCCTCCCTCCCTGCCAGCCTGCGCCATCGCTCCTGCCGGTCCCATGTTGAAATGCTCCGCTCCCTGTCCCCGTCCCCCCCCCCAGACGGCCTGGACACGTCTGGCGTGGCGCTGGATGCGCTGCGCCGCCAGGTGGCCATCATCCCCCAGGACCCGGTGCTCTTCTCAGGTGAAGGTCGGGGGCCGGCGGCGCCGCTGGTCAGCAGTGGGTCTGCATGGTGTGCGTGTGTGCCGGTGGGGCCGAGCAAGGGGCAAGGTGCTGTGAGCATCGGCAGTGAGCGTTTTGAGTTCCTCCCTGCGCCTTCCCCCGCAACACACACACACATACACACACACACACACACAAGCAGCACCTGCCGCCCTGCTCCTCCTGCGTGCAGGCACCCTGCGCTCCAACCTGGACCCCTGGGGCACCTTTGAGGACGGGCGGCTGTGGGAGGCGCTGCGGGCCGCCCAGCTGGGCGGCGTGGTGGCCGCACTGGGCGGCCTGGATGCACACATGCAGGTGAGAGGGTGCTGGGAGGGAGGCACCCTGCCTGCCTGGTCAGATTCTGCCCAGAGAGGGACGCCAGCGGCACCAGTGCATGTGCTCGAGCTGTGACGGCCTCTGAGGGCGCGCAGCAGCGGCACCCTGGGCAGGAGGCAGGGCGGGGCGGCGGACCGCTGGGGGGGGGCGCCGGCCGGCCGCGTGCGTTGAGGGCGCAGCCGCGGTGCGCCGCTCGCCGCCGCCGCTGCAGCCGGGCTTCTTTTCCCAGCCGCGCTTTCTTCCCACCTCGCGCTTTCTTCTGCTACTCCGCAGGAGGCCGGCGACAACCTCTCCGTGGGCCAGCGCCAGCTCTTCTGCCTGGCACGCGCGCTGCTGCAGGTGCGCCCCAGGCTGCACCTTTTTTCGGCTCGCAGCCGCCGCCCGCTGCGCCCGCTGAGGCTCCCTCCTGCCGGCGGCTGCGCTGCGGCGGCCGCCTAGCTGGGCGGGCTGCGGCGCGGCGCCTGGTTTTGCATGCTTCGCACAGCAGCCCGACGCTCTACCAAGCGCTACATCATAGACCCGCCACTTGCACCCTCCCACGCCGCCCCCTCCCCGCAGGATGCCGCCATCGTGGCTCTGGATGAGGCCACTGCCAATGTGGACCGCCAGACCGACGCCCTGATCCAGGTATGCCCAGGGGAGGCAGTGGGGTGTGCGGCAGGAGGGCTGGTAGTGGCGCCGCCTGCCGCCGCTGCCCTCGGGGCTCAGCATTCGCCTCAGGCTGGGGCCTGCCTGGCGCGATTCCGTGTGGCGGTGCCAGTCGCTGAGAGGGAGGGCAATGGTCTTGTTGGTGCAGGAGGCGGTGCGGCAGTGCACGCGGCGCGGCGACCGCCGCCGAACCCTGCTGGTGATTGCGCACAGGATAGGTGGGTGGCTGGCTGGGTGACTATCTTTCTGTGAATTGGCGGTGAAGGGCTAGGTGTTGGCAGCGTGCTTGCTGCTGCCGCCATCGGTGCTCCTTGGGGGGGGTGCTGCTCGCCTGCTGCAACAGGCGAGACACTTGCACTGACAGCCCCCGACCCCACCGACCGACACCCGCACGCTATGCACCCACCCGCCAAGCACACACACACACACACACACACGCCCCCTCTACAGACACCATCATGGACTGCGACCAGCTGCTGGTGCTGTCGGCGGGGAGGCTGCTGGAGCAGGGGGCGCCAGGTGGGCTACTCGGCTGCGAGGGCGGCGGTGCTTGTGAGCGGCTGCAGCTGTTCTTACTGTCGGCCTATGTTCTGATGCCGACATGCGCCCTGCTGGTGGACCTGTTCCTCACGCTGCAGGCCAGCTGGCGCAGTCTGGCGGCATGTTTGCACGCCTGGTGGCCGCCGCGCGCGGCAGCAGCGCTGCCTGACGCCAGTCGGCAGCGGCCGGTGGGCGGCAGGAGTGAGCGGCTGAGTGCGTCTCTGCCACCCGATGCACCCCGATTCAGTTTCCAAGAGCGAGCCATTTTTTCCATTCGTTCACATCTTCCTTCACAGTTCATTTCATCATTTCAAGAAATTGCTGCGCATGTGGCGATGCGGCGGCGCTGACGTGGCCGCGCGGGATGCCAGCCTGCCGCTGCAGGACTACCTGAGCCCCCGGTGGCGTTGTTTACATTCCAGTTTCTCTTTTTCCGGACGGCCACCATCTTCAGTAGGCTCCTTCCACAAACAAGGCCACATCGCTTTGCAGCATCTAATTGGATCTCGGCTTTAGAGTCGGCGCTGCCCAATCGCTGATTGCATTGCATCCTTTAACGCCTGTGGACAGACAACCAGGCGGCCGCCAAGCGAATTGTGCCGGCAGCAAGTTCGGGCCCGCGAGTTTGGTGCGGCTCAGCATGCGGTGTATATGAAAGGGCCGCCACCCCGATCAGGCAGCAGCAAGCTCAGGGCCGCAGCCTCAGCCAACCAGCGCGGGCGGTACGCCATGCGGGCTGCGGCAGCGGTGGCCGCCGCCGTGGCGGCGCTCCTGCTCTTTGCAGTGGCCGCCCTGCCCACTCAGGACCCGGGCGCCTCAGTGGGGCCAGTGCAAGCCGTGCGCGAGCTTCTGGGGGCAGGGGCATCAGGCAGCGAGGCGGCTGCCGCCGCCGCCGCCGCCCGCCGCAACGCCGCGGGCCTCCCGCTGCTCACCCCCACCAAGACCCAGCTCTCCACCGGGCACGAGCTGTTTTACGAGTCCCCTCCCCGCCCTGTCGGCCTGCTGCTGATACTGCACAAGTGCGGGCGCTCGGGGAGCGACCACTGGCCGCGCTCCCAGCCCTGCCCCGACTGCCTCGGTGCGCCGCTGCCGAGCGCCGACGTCGCTGCGCCTGCCTCCCCTGCATTGTTGGCCCCGCTCCCTGTCAATGCACTTGTCTGTGCTGTGCCTACAGCCTGCATCCTGCATTGCCGCCCGCACACATCTCTCGACATACGTCATCCTCTGCAGCTGGCCTGACCGCGCCTGCCTCACCGTCATGTGCCTGCCCTGTCCTCCACCCGCCCACCCTGGCACTGCAGGCCTGCCCCACAGCCTGGCCAAGACCAAGCAGGCGCTGTCCCGCGGCTACGCGGTAGCCGCCATGAGCAGCCTGGACCGGCGGGCCGGCGGCGGCGGCCGCTGCTTTGCGTGGGCCGCCGACGCGCGGGCGGCGGCAGAGGTCGTGCGCTCCCTGCCCCGCACGCTGCGCCTGCCGGCGGGGGCGCCGGTGTACGTGGATGGAGCCTCCTCAGGCGGATCCATAGCCCTGCGCCTGGCCAGCATCGTGGACTTCAATGGGGCGATAGGAGGTGAGCGGGGGACGCCGCCCTCGCCGCCGCAGCGCCCGCTGCCTGCCTTCCGCTGCCTGACGGATGGAGCAGGCACCGGCCTGGCTGCCTCCTGCACCGGTGCCGCCTGCTGCTGGCAGCGGCCGGCGAGCAGCAGGCCGTCGGCCCGCCCGCAGCTTGCCCCGCGCACGCTGCGCCGCGGGCGCGGCCGCCAGCCTCCGCGCACGGGCCCGCGGGCCGGCCACCCAGCCCTTGCCCCCGCCTGCCCCCGCTGCAGAGGTCATCGCGCCACCCGGGCTGCCGGAGATGTTGGAAAAGATGGAGGCGGGTGGGGGGAAGCGCC
>NW_005435067.1:134048-147330 GCF_000147415.1 Chlorella variabilis
CACATGCCTTGCTTGCAGGTGGGCGTGCGGCCCATCCACAGTACTTTCTTCTCAGACCTGTTCCCCTCCATCTCCCCCACCCTCTCCGCCAGCCTGCACCAGCAGCTGGAGCAGCTGGGGCTGCTGGATGCCAAAGGCTTCATTTCAGGTGCGCCGCCAGCTGGGGCGCTGCTGGGGCTCTGCTCTGCGCTTCCCCTTTCCGCCGCCGCGCCCCGCCATTCCTTGCCGCTCGCACCCCATCGCCGCCCCACCGCCCCTGGTGCGCAGCCGACCCCGGTACCGCGGCGTGGGATACCTTCAAGAGCCAGGTGGCCAGCTTCGCTGCGCTGCGCAAGCTGCTGACCGGCATGAAGGTAGGCACTGCACATGTACCGCACATGTACTGCATCACCCTGCACCGCCCTGCAGCGTACCGCAGCGGCAGCCGGGTGCAGGCTGCCGCTGCAGCTGCGCTCTCTGCCCGTTCCTCCCAGCCGCGCTTTGGCAGCCCACCACCTGCCCACCCATGCCCCCCCTCCATTGACCGCTCACTTGGTCTCTCATCCCTTCCCCTTTCCCTCTGAACCTATCCCCCTCCCTTCCCTGCCCTCTCCTGCCCTCCCCCGCCCTGCGCAGGCGGCGCAGCGGGAGCAGGATGTGCGGCTGGTGGACAAGCACATCTGGGAGTGCATCTTGCTGGCCTGGGCGCGGCACGAGACGGTGGGGGAGCACATGACAGCGGCCCTGGTGTGGCTGGAGGGCGGCGGCCGGCAGGACATCGGCCGCCTGGTGTCACGGTACCGCCCCGCCCGCCTGGCGGCGCTGGCCGTCAACACCTCCGGCCCCGCCTGGCGCGTGGCGCCGCCCTCCCCGCCGCCGCCGGCGTGAGCCGCCCCGGCGCGACGGCGGCTGGCCCAAGCGCCTCTACCTTTGCATTTCATGGCTCAGACCACAGAACTGATGAACGAATGAACCCCTCTCTCCGCCCCTCCTCAAACTCAGTCCCCGCCTCGCACCAACGCTGTAACCATCCATCGCTGCCGCACGCACCGCCTCGCCCAGTCACATGCCCAGCGGTGCTCACCCTGTGCCAGTCACAGCAGGCACAGCAGGGCAAAGTAGTGCAGCGGCACAAACAGGTTGTCCAGCTGCTCCGTCACAGCCTCCAGCACACACGACAGCGCGGTGGCCGCCACCAGCCGCGCCCACCAGGCCCCGCCGGCAGCGCAAGCGCTGCCTGCCGGCCCGCCGCCGCCCGCGCCCACCAGGTCTGCGGCGGCCAGCAGCCACCAGCCCGCCAGCGTGGCGGCGGCAGCCGCGCAGGTGCCTTCCACAGTCTTGCGGCTGCCCCGGCAGATGCGCCAGCGGCCCAGGAGTGACCCCACGGCAGAGGCGGCGGTGTCTCCGAGGCCTGCACACCAGCGGGCCGCCGGTACCATTAGTCCCATCAGTACCAGCGGGCCAGTGAGACACACCTGCTGCCGCGGTCCAGCCGCCCGCACCGGCTAGTGCATGCCACACATGGCGAGGTCCCGCGCCTGCTGCTGGCCTCGCCGCTCACCAACCACCAAGATGCCGGCATACGCCGCGGGCCACACCCGCTCCCCTGCTCCCGCCGCATCCGCCGCGCCGCCGAGCGCGCCGCGGTCCAGGGCATTGGACAGCCAGACGGGCGCCGCCATGCCCAGCAGCAGCGTGAGGTGGGTCACCAGCAGCAGGCCTGCAGCGGGCATGCAGGGCAGGACCAATGGGTGGGCGGGTGGGCCGGTGGATAGGTGCATGGAGACCTGGCCTGCTGGTGGCAAGGTCTTGGAAGGGGCATCCAAGAGCCCAGCATCCAAGAGCAGAGCCAAAGCGCTGGGGTAGAGGGTCTGCCGCCCACCCGAGTCCCTGCCATCTGTGAAGCTAGTCATGAAGGCGTGGAGGCGAGGCGCTGCGATGCAAGGGAGGGCACGGCCAGCGGGCGCCGCGGGTCACGCCACGGTGCCAGGCAGCGCGGCGCCTCGGCAGCAGGCCAGGATGGCGCAGCAGGAGGGCCGCGGTGCAGCCCTGCAGCCCTGCAGCCGCAGGCACAGCGCTGCAGGCCAGGCGGGGTGGGTCCTAGCCGTCAGCCGCCCCCGCTGACCTACGCCTGGCAGCCCGCTGAGCCTCAGCGCCTCCGCCGCCAGTAGCAGCGCAAAGGCAGCAGCGAGCGCCACGCCCAGCAGCTGAGGCTCCAGCAGCAGCGCTGGCAGGAAGAGGGCCACTGCCAACAGGTGGTAGCCTTTACGTACTGCGCGTGTGTGGGTGTGGGGGGTGGGGTGGGGTGGGGCGGGCAGGTGATACAAACCCTAAGCAAGTGGGTGGCAGGCAGGGGGTGGCCCATGCCTTGCGTCCAGCGGCCAAGGCAGCCAGGCACAAGCGGAGCATACAGGTCTGCGCCGCCACGCAGCAGCCTTGCCTAGGATGGCCGGCACCCGGCCGCTGCGGATGACCCAGTGCTGCACGGGCAGCGCCACAGCGAGGTCGGCAGCCCACCAGGCGCACAGCAGCGCACGGCGGCGGGAGGACAGAGCGAAGCGCATCGCCCACGCAGCTGCTGGGGCTGCTGCTGCTGCTGCCAGGGCCGCCACGGCCGCGGCGGCCGCCACCCAAGCCTTGCTGCTGCCAACACCGCTGCTGCTGCTGCGGGAGCGGCGGCGTGTCCTCGCCCTGCTCGCCACTGGCATGGCCTGCTGGGCGCGCTGCAGCAGGGGAATGAGCAGCGCTGCTGCCAGCACGCTCCCCGCCGCCAGCAGCACCACAAAACGGAGGTAAGGGCTGGGTGCAGTGGCCAGCACCTGGCCCGGCGCGGCTGCTGCTCCAGCCGCAAGTGGCAGCTGCCGCAGCGCGGCGGCGCCGAGCAGGGCCGCTGCCTGTGCTGCCACCAGCCCCTCGCCGAGCGTGCAGACCCTTGGCAGCAGCGACAGGAGCAGGTGCGTGCCACCGGCGGCGGCCGCCGCGGCAACCAGCAGCGCCAAGGGGTGGTGGAGGCCGCTGCCGGCCCTGGATTCTGCCGCTGCACAGCCCGCCAGGACTGCCGGCATCGCGCCGGCGCATACCCAGCCGCGCCACCCAAGCGGTGGCAGGGCTGGCACGCGCCTGCCGTCTGCTGGGCCCACACCTTGCAGCTGCAGCCGCAGGAGCAGCAGCAGGGCTGTTGCTGCCGAGGCTGCTGTGGCTGTGAAGGCCGCAGAGTCTGCAATACCGCTGGAAAAACTCCATGCCTGTTGGCGGTGCTTGAGTACCAGCCCTGCATAGGCCCAGGGCAGCGCCAGGGCGCCCAGGGCGAGCCCGCTGGAGCCTGCGCGGCGCTGGCGGTACAGCCGTCCTGCACAGCACGGCACACATGCCATGGACGGACGGGCGGCAACGGGAAGACAGAATTTCGCAGCATGTGCAGACCGGCTTGCAAGGCATGAGCTGAAGAAAAAAATCAGAGCGGGCAAGCTTCCAAGTGACTGGCAGCGTAGCAGCGGCGGCGGCGGCGGCGGCGCACCCCAGCCGGCTGCCGCCACAGACTCTGCTGCCAGGGCCGCTGCCGTCAGGCACACCAGCGATGCAGCCAGCCAGGGGTTGGCTGCAAAGCAAGCGGAGCGCAAGAGGAGGAGGGTGGGGCTGCGCGGCCAGCAGCCAAGCGGGAGGCGGCCCGGTCGGTGGCGGCAAGACAACCAAGGGGCGGTGCCCGATGGCGCACTCCCTTTGAGCGCCATCCATTGCTCTGCGGACTTCAGAGGGCGGCTTGCCTGCGTTGCTGCGTGCCAGGGCCACACCCAGCACCGCGGTTGTGATCGTGACCACGCAGGCCTCGGCCAGCTCCCGTGACGGCAGCATGTGTCCATGCAGGGAAGGTCCCGGCCGCAGCTCATTCCGAGGCGCCTGGATCCAGCTGGAGAGCGCCACCTCTGCGCTTCAGGCATTTCATGGGAGCTGCGCTTTGTTACAAAGCAGGCGCCGACACAGGCAGGGGGATTGCAGTTCTGGGAGGAAGTAGGCGTCTCCGCCCATGCCTCTTGCAACGCCCACCAAGCAACTCGGGAGGGGCGCAAGTTGGTTCCCGTATGGGCTCCCCCAAGCACCCGCTGCTACCTCAAAGCCCTCACAGCCGGAGACAAGAGATCAGAGCCCGCCTGAGGCTCCCTCCCCAAGAACTCTCTGACGACGAGGAGAGCGGCGACGGCACGGAGGCAGGCCGCTCAGAAAGCAGCTGCTGGCATGGTGGGCGCGGCTGCAGCGGTGCTTCGCCGCCTAGCGCCCGCCCCATGGCTTCCGCCAGCGCCTCCTCTCCTGCGTCCTCCCTCTCGCCCCTCACTTCCTGACCTCGCCTTGCTCCTTCCCTGCAGGCTCCGCCTTCAAGGCCGGCCTGCTGATTGTGGTGGCACTGTCGGCCGCGCTGCTGGGCACCAACCGCGCCTCGTGCGGCACCAGCGGCGGCGTGACGCCTGCCGACCAATACCCTCAGTTTCTGGTGGTGAGGCAGGCCCACCGCTGCCCTGCTTCAAGCTGGCTGAGCACTACCCTTGTTGGTCCAGCCAGCCGCACGGAAACTGGACATGCCTGCGGCGGCGGCGCTCCTCTAAGGCCGCCACCCGCCGCGCTGCCGCAGGTCGGCGACTGGGGGCGCGGCGGCAAGCACAACCAGACCAAGGTGGCGGCGGCCATGGCGCGCAAGGCGGAGGCAATGCGTACCGACTTTGTCCTCAGCACAGGTGCCGTTTTGCCCGGGCCGGGCCGCCGGCGCGCCGCCAGGCTGGCGCGCCTCCAGCTTGCCGCCTCGGCCATTGCCATGGGCCGCTGCCCTGGAGCGCTGCTGCCGCTGGCCTGCCTGACAGCCTCCCAGTGGGCAGCCACTCTTGGGTGCGCAGGCTGGCGCATCCTCTGCTCTTCCCTCGCCAGCCGCGCGAGCTTGGGATCCCCCCTTGAATCCCTCTCTCCCTCCTGCAGGCGACAACTTCTACCCCAGCGGCCTGCTGAGCCCAGAGGACCCAGCCTTCGATGCCTCCTTCACCTCCATCTACCACCAGCCCAGCCTGCAGGCACGGCGCTGCCTGCTCGCTGGCACACCGCATGCCTCGCGTGCTGCCTCGCCGGAGCCCTGGGCAGCCTCGCCCCCGCCCAGGGCCGGACCGATCGGCGGCAAACGAGCTGCGCCGGTGGCCGTTGGCTTGCGCTGCCTGCCCGCCGGCCTGCCGCGGTCCTGTTGACCCCAGCCTGCCGCGGCGCTCCGCCCTTCCCGTCCCTGCAGGTGCCCTGGCACGCAGCGCTGGGCAATCACGACCACGGAGAGACGGCTGACCCCAGCAGCCCGGCCTGCGGCGCCTGGGACCCCGCCTGCTTCTACAGCCCCCTCAACGAGGCGAGCGCGCCGTTGCCCGGTGCTGGGGGGAGCTGCGTCCAACAGAGTCCCGGCGCAGCTGCCCAGCTGCTGCCCCTGCCCGGCAGCTGCCGCTGCGGGGGCCTCTGCGGCTGCCTCTGGCCAAGCAGCAAGCACCTGGTGTTCCCCCTGCCTCTGTCCCCTGCCATGCCGCCTCACGCGCCCGCAGCCCGCTGTCCTGCGCACCCCCCTCTGCAGCTGGATGCGCGGCTGGCGCAGCGCGACGCGCGCTGGCACTGCGAGCGCAGCTTTGTGCTCAGCCTGGCTGGCGGCGCGGTGGACGTCTTCTTCCTCGACACCACCCCCCTACTGCTGGAGTATGCGGCCGTGCCATGGCGCGCCAACCGCGGCGGCCTGGAGGAGCAGAGCTGGGAGGGGCAGCTGCGGGAGCTGGAGGCACGGCTGGCGCGGTCGGCGGCTGGCTGGAAGCTGGTGGTGGGGCACCACCCCATCCGGTGCGCGGTTTTCCAGGGTTTAGGGCGCGCGGCTGCATAGGACGGGCACTGGAGCCTGCTGCTCTCCTCCGTCTGCTGCCTCTGCCTGCTGCCTTTGCCTGCTGCCTCGCCTGTTGTGGCTGGCCGCAGGCGGCCGTGTTGGCACCTCCTGGCCGCCTCAGGGATGGCCGCCAGCCAGCGCCGGCCTCCGGCTCGGCCCACCCTGGCTGTCCTCCTGCCCTGCCCGCCTCGCAGCACCACCCACCGCAAGTGGCATGCCTGGGCGGAGATGGTCGAGCATGTGGAACCGCTGCTGACCAAGTACGGGGTGCAGGTGCGCAGGGGTGAGGGCTTTCAGCATAGAAGGAGGTTGGTTGGAAGCATTTTGGTTGGAATGGTCCCAGCAGACGCGTGCCAGCTGCCGGGGCAATGCGTGTGCGGCGGTGGTGGTTGTGGTGGTGCGTGTGTGTTTCTGCGTGGGACTGTGTGGTGTCTAGGGAAGCTGCTGCGGCCACCACACTGCGCGTTCCACCCTGCCCCTTCCAACGTCCGCCCCGCAGGCCTACCTGTGCGGGCACGACCACAACCTGCAGCTGCTGCACAAGCCTGGCACGGGGTATTGGCATGTCACCTCTGGGGGCGGCTCCCGTGTGGGGCCCAAGTTCCGCGGCACCAAGCACGCGCTCTTCCAGCACGGCGGCAATGGTGGGCTGGGATGGGCTGGGTGGCTGGCTGGAGTGGCCACTGGGCTGGGCTGGCGCTGGGTGGCTGGCTGGGGCGGGGGGCTGCATGGGCGGGCTGGCTGCGCTGGGAGGCATCGCCAGGAGCGCGGTGCCGCAAGGCGTACAGCGGGCTGGGCACAGCAGCGCTCTGGCTGGCAGCACCCGCCTGCCCCACCGCGTGTGCGCCTCCGCCCCGCCCTGCTGCAGGCTTTGTCGCGGTGCGCCTGTCTCCCTCGCTGATGGCTGTTGAGTATATGGGCCTCGACTCGGAGCAGCCCCTGTACAGCATCCACATCGCCCGCGACGGCAGCCGGGCCGTCGACGATGCCAGCCACGCTTCCGGCGACGGCGGCCAGGCCGGCGACGAGCCCGGCACCGGCGACGGGCCGAGCTCGCAAGAGTGAAGACAAAGCGTGCCGCCGCCGGTTTTGGGCGACTTGCGCCGGGTCCAGGCTGTCGTGGGATCCTGGGAGACGCCCCTGTCGGAGTATTGCGTTGTATGTGCAGCATTGCCATGTCTGTAGCCCTTTTACTGTAGCCTGTTGTTTCGCGGTGCAGCCCTGCTGCTGTGCTGCGCTCCTATTGCCATCCTGCTCCTACTCTGCCATCTTTGTACACCGCCCGCCCTATTTGGCCGATTATTGCAGTCGCAGCATTTTGTTTACCCCCCCGCTACCCCCTTCCTTTGCACTGGCATTTTGAACTAGCACGCACACACATTGTTAGTTCTTTCTGGCCCCGCCGCCTGTGCACCGCAGGCGGCATGTGGCTCAAACCCTGACCCCTCCGTGGTGGCCCTTCTGTTGCTGGCCAGCCTGGCACTTTTGACCGACCCTACCATGAACATGCGACCCCTCAAACATGCGCTCCCAGTGCGCGCTGTAACGTCCCCCAGCATCGTGGGCCGTGCTCTGGGCAGCAGGCAACTCCCCCTCGTCAGCGGTCACCCCAACCCCCATCAGTGATGGCACATGTTGCCCCCTGATGTACACAACACATGGGGGATGGCATCACCCCAGCCGGCGTCACCCCACTGCCAACTGGATCCTGCATTTTGCTTCAATTCCAGTTTGTGAGGCTCCAAACCACTCCCCGCAACATTCTTTACCTCGATTCGCGCGTGGAGGGCGCCTGGCAGGAGATGCAGGCAGAGCTAGCGTATGCTGAGGCCGACAGCGACGTCCAGAGCCAGCCAGAATTTGAGCATCGGCGCTGCGACGGCCGTGTGGAGGCAGCCATGGAGCTGCTGCTCGACGGATCACACAGCTTTGACGGCTTTGAAGTGAATCAGGCTGTGCAGCAGCGGCTGGCAGGCAGCGCGGAGGTTCAGCAGGTGCTGGCTTGCCCGGGCGTGCGTGCCGCCGGCGCCTTGGCCGCCCACTGCGCTGCGGCACTGCACATGGCATACGACGACACGGCGTGGGCAGCTGACATCGTGGTGCAGAACCTGGCCTACTGGGGGCTTTTGGAGGAGTTTTACCAGGTGTGGGCAGCTGCCGCAAGGGGTGCTGGGCTCGCTGCCGTCTCCGGCCCGCCCATTTGCCTCGCTCGCTTGCTTCCCATCGTCAACGGGGCGTTGCACGCTCACGCATGCACATCCTTGGATCCTTCGCTGCAGGCCAAGCTGCGTGGAGATGGGTGCCTGCAGGCGACTGCAGATGCACAGGCGGGCGCCAGCGGTAGACCGACACGACGTCGCGCCTCGCCTAGCCCTGCCAGCCGCCTGCGCCTAGCCCTGCCAGCCGCCTGCCTGCTGCTGCACCTCCCAGCAGCGCAGGCAACGTGACGTCAGCAACAGCAGCCACAGCGAAGGCAGGACAAGGGCATCCTCAAGCCGGCGGCTCAAGCCGCGAGCGGGACAGGCAGCAGCAGACGCCGGAAGCCGGCACTCCAGCACAAGCCACTCCACGTGCCGCCCCTGGCTTAGCGCCAGCGGCAACGGCACCACAGGCAGCACTGCCTCGTACGAGCCTGTCAAGAGCTGGAGGCCGTAAAGCTGTGTTTGCTTGCAGCACGGCTTGCGCATCCAAGCTGCAGCAGGGCTACCAGCCAGCGGGCAGCGCGCACTTCAAGGTGCACAACAACCGCAACGATCAGCCGCTGCTGCTGTCACCTGCAGTGGCCGCAAACGAGGCGGCTGCAGCCTGGCTGCACACCTGGCTGCAGAGGCAGGGCCTATGCTCCGAGTAAAGACCGAGCATGGGTGCCTGTTCACCAGGCAGCAAATCCAGCCGAGATTTTCGCATGCCCATTTCAACGTATGCTACTCTTGTCTACGCCTGTACATTTACAATGCCTGTTCGTGTGCTTGGCATGTGTATGCTGCAACCAACCAAAGTGAATAAGGCAGACGATGGACATGAGTGGTCAGCCATGTTGCACAGCTATGTTCTTGGCTGCAAGCGTGCCTTCCTGCCGGATGCTGCTGTGGCTCCTGCTACCGCTGCGGCTGCTGCAGCGGCTGCTGTTGGATGCGCTGCAGCAGCGCATCGAATTCCTGCGGTGTGGGAACATACGGCGGCGGCGGCAGCGGCGGCGGTTGGATGGATCATGCCCTGCAGCACGGCGCTCAGCTGCTGTGGCCCCTGCTGCATCTGCACGCCTTGCGCTTGCGCCGGGGCTACGCCAGGAAGCGGGATGCCCAGGTGCGCAGGCGCCCAGGGGGGCCACAGGATAGGCGCGGCCCCCGCTGCGGCTGCAGCTGCGGCTGCTGGCTGCACAGCCCCAGCGCCGCTAGAAACAGCTGCCAGCCCCTGTGGCAGCGCAGCCAAAAGGCCTGGCACAGAGGCAGCGGGCAGCGGCTGCAGCCGCTTCTGTGGCGGGAAGCGGGATGGGCTCTCTTCTATCTGGGCTGCGGAGGGCGTGCTGGCAGGGCTGGGCACGCACTTCCTCTCTTCTGCTACAGCTGCCGCGGGCTGCGCGTGTTTGTGGTTGTACAAGCTGCACATCTCGCCAGTAAGCACACCGCGTGCCATGCAGCAATTCCTGCGGCAATGAGGACAGCTTCATCATGCAAAGCCCCACAGCGTCGCTGTGCGCAACAGATGCATACAGCTGCCTTGCGATCACAGTGCTAATGGCTTACCGGCAGGCCTTGTGGGGGCAGTTATTGGCCCCCAGCTTCGTGCACTGGGTTGCGCTGCCGCGGATGTGCAGCTCTGCGCCTCCCAGGTGCCCCATCAGGCTGCAGGGGATCCGGCCGCTGCCACTGCGGCTGCCGGAGGCAGTGAAGCACCCGACGCAGCGCCGAGCGCTGGCGCCGCCGCAAATGGCATGGCATCAGGAGGCACACGGGGCTTGCTGCAGCCGTGCCGCCTGGAGCGGCCCCAGGTGCTCTCGCCTGAAGCACGTGGCGACAGGTCTGGCTCGCCGGCGGCGGCTGCTGGTGGCGGTGCCCCTAGCTCCGCGTGGTGCCCGCCCGACTCGCCAAGCGGCCCAAGCGATGCAGCAGGCTGCTGGAGGCGGGCTGCGGCATCTGCCCACTGCGCCTGGATATGCTGCTGCGCCACTGCCTGCTGCATTGCCTGGTGGCCTTGAGCCTGCGCCGCCAACTGAGGCCGCCGCCACGCCGCCTGCCGCCTCGGCAGGTAGCCCGCCACTCCCCAGCGGCAGCATCAGCGCCTTCAACACCAGCGTCCAGGCCCGCAGGGACCCAATCAGGGCACCCAGCAGAGGCAGCCGCGACCACATTGCGCACGAAATGCTCTCCGGCGCGCCCAAACGACTTGTGCAGTCAAATGCGAGAGAGAGAGAAAGGAAATTGGATCACATCCGAGGCTGGGGTGACGCCGGCTGGGGTGATGAGGGGATTGGGGTGACCGCTGACGGGGGGAGGCAACTCGTGCCGCTGCAGCTGGCCGCCAGCTGGCAGCCACCTGGCGGCGGTGGTGGCGGCATCACCCTCGCCGCTTTCGGCGCCGCCTCGCCGGTCGCTCTGCTGCAATCGCAGCTCATGTGGCATGGCAGCTGCCCTGCGAGCCTCCCTTCTCGCCACCCGCCTGCCCGCTTGTGGACTCTGTCGCCAAGCGCCCTGGGCGTCCTCGCAGGTCAGCGACCGTCGCAGATCGATGGCGAGTACAGCAGGGCCAGGCGGCTCGGCGGCGGGCGTCGCCGCCCCTGCCGCCACCCCGCAGGCGGCGGCGGCGCTGCAGGCCAACCCCGCCCTGCGGCACAGCGAGGTGCTGCTGGCCACAAGTGAGAGCCTCGTGCCCCGCGCTCTCACGCAGCTAGGGAGGCATACCCGCGGCCTGCGCTGAGGCCTGCATGGGCTGTGCTGCCCACCTCCTCCTATAACACTCGCACTCGTGGCCCTGCTGCCGCAGCTTTCGGCAACAAGGACAGCTGGGCGGCCTACCTCCGGCAGGCGGGGCTGACGGTGCGGGTGCACCCAGAGGATACAGCCGGCGGCGCCGCAGACCTCGCCGCGGTCGAGTTTGCCATCTGCTGGTCGCCGCCGCCGGGGCTGCTGCAGCAGGTGGGGCGGCACTGCGGCGGGAGCGGGGAGGAGGTGCCTGCGGTGGGCAGGCATTCAGGCGGCCTCCATGCTCCTGCTCCTGCACGCTGCCATCGCGGGAGACTCCATGCTGCCGGTGAAACCAAGGAATCCACCCAGCTTTCATGGCCCACGCTGACCTATCCTTCCCCGCTCCCCGCCACCCACCGGCCTGTCCCGCTGCCCCTGCCGCACCCGCCGCATGCAGTGCCCCAACCTCAAGGCGGTGCAGTCGATGGGGGCGGGGGCGGACAGCCTGGTTGGGGACGCCACCATCCCGCGGGGCGTGCCGCTGCTGCGGGTCATCGACCCTCTTATGAGCGAGCGCATGGCCACATGGGTGCTCTGGGGCGTCATCAACTGCCAGGTGCGGCGCAGGGCCTGCACGTGCGGCCAGCCAATGTCGGCAGGGATCTGCGCTTTCCTGCGCGGCACGACGGGTTGCCGCTCCCGCCCACACGCGCCACACGCCCACACCCGCAGCCTACCACCGCACCATGCACACCACCGGCCCCGCCTCCACCCTGCCTGCAGCGCAAGTGCGACGCGTACCTGGCGGCGCAGCGGGAGGCGCGGTGGGACAAGGGGGTGGAGGACTTCCGCAGCATAGACAACGGCGAGCTGCGGGTGGGGGTCATGGGCCTGGGTGAGCACTGTAGCTGCTGCTCTGTTCCCAAACAGCACACATCGGGCATTGCCCCGCCCGCCTGCCCGCCTGCCTGCCTGCCTGCCTGCCTGCCTGCTGCCCTGGGCAAGCGCCCGCCGCGCTCGGATGGGCGCCACGGGCCTGGGAGAGCCGCCGGATGCGGGTTTCCGCTGCGCTGCGCCGCGCTGTGCTTCCACTTGCCGCCCCCTTGCTGCGCCGTGCTGTGCTGTGCTATGCTGTGCTGTGCTGTGCTCCTCTCCCCACCCTCCCATCAACCCACCTGCCCCTCCCTGGCATATTCTCAAACTCAGGCGTGATGGGCGGCGCGGTGGCCGACACGCTGGTGCGGCTGGGCTACCGCGTGTCTGCCTGGACGCGGCGCCCGCGGCGGCACGCCGGCGTGGCCTGCTTCCACGGCGCGGAACAGCTGCGCCAGTTTGCGGCGGCGGCGGACGTGCTGGTGTGCCTGCTGCCGCTCACGCCCGAAACCAGGTGGGCTGCAGGTGATGGGTGGTGGTGTTGCTGGTGGTGGTGGTGGTGTTGATGGTAGTGTGGAGTCTGTCGGTGCCCTTGAGCAGCCATGAGCAGTGTCCCCGTGCGCACGCCCATCCCTCACCGCCAACCCTGTCCACCTGCACACCACTCACCCCCTTGCGCCTTCGCCTGCCCCCGCCGGCCGCGCAGGCACATCATTGACGCGCGGCTGCTGAGCTGGCTGCCAGCTGGCGCCAGCGTGATAAACGCGGCGCGGGGCGGCCACCTGGCGGAGCCAGACCTGCTGGCGGCGCTGGATTCCGGCCACGTGAGCGCCTCGCTGCTTGTTGTCTTCGTTGTGTTGCCCGTTTGCCTGCTTTGGCGTCCCCCCAAGGCTGAGCTGCCTTGCCCCAGCCGCCGCCGCTGGTGCGGGAGCCGCCACGCTTGCATCCACGCAGCCGTCCCTTCCCTCAAACAACCATCAAACAACAAGACTACCAAGCAAGCCCGGGCCCCGGCCCCCGACCCCCTGCCGTGTGCCACAGCTGGCCTCTGCCATCCTGGACGTGTTTGACCCCGAGCCTCTGCCCGCCTCCTCCCGCCTGTGGGCCCACCCCCGCGTCCGCGTCTTCCCGCACGTCTCCTCCATGACCAACATCGAGACGGCGGTGGCGCAGATGCTGAGCAACAGGTAGGGGCGCGTGGGGGGCGGTGGTGTGTGTGTGTGTGTGTGTGTGTGTGTGTGTGTTGGTGAGAGGCGGTGGCTGGGGGGGGGGCGAGGCTGCGGGGAGCTCTTGGGAAGGAGGGGGGGTGGCACAAATGCTGGGTGCCAGGTGGGAGGAAGCCGGGGCGGCCGGGCGGTGGCCTTTGGTGGCGTGAGTGTGGGGGTGGGGTTTGTGTGGGTAGTGTAGGTGTGAGGTGGGGGTGTGGAGTGGGCGCTCGGCCTCGAGCCTCGACGCGCCCCTGCCACACGCTGCTGCAGGGAGTGTGTGCTGACGGGGGCGCCGCCGCCGCGGGAGCTGCTGGTCGACTGGCAGGCGGGATACTGAGGTGCGGCGCCCTGCTGGCGGCAGTTCCCTCCCCTGTCCCGCCGCTGCCGCTGCCGCAGTGTCGAGGCGCGCGCGTCCAGCAGACCGCAACGCC
>NW_005435067.1:147380-171312 GCF_000147415.1 Chlorella variabilis
CGCAACGAAACGACGGCGGCACCCACCTGCCGCCGTCGTTTCGTTGCGGTCTGCTGGACCATCCTTTGTTCACTCTCTAACTTGTGACTCTGGCAGAGATTCCAGGACTCTGGCATAAATGTAAGTACTTATCAAACCGCGCAGTAGCAGGGCGGGTGTGGACGGGAAACGGTTTCCAGAAGGTGGCAGGAAATGTTTGCAGCGTGGAGCGCTAAGGAATCGTCTCAAAAGCCTGATTGAGGGGCTGTGCAGCGTTGCTTGGGATGTGGCAGAGGTGGCGGGTTCCTGGGTTGCAGCAGGGCCCAGCTGTATCTGGCGATGCACAGGCCAGCCTGCCGCTCGCCACCGCCTCACTTGCCGGCGCCGGCGTTGGCGTTGGCGCTGGCAGAGGCCTGCGCGTTGGCGTTGCCGTTGCCCTGGGCGTTGGCGTTGGCAGAGGCGGAGGCCTGGGCGTTGGCGGCGCTCGGGCTGGCCCCGCCAGTGGCGGTGGCAAAGGCCTGCGGAGCAAAGGGAGAGGAGTGAAGAGGTGCGGCGGCGAGCCGGGAAGCACGGCTGCCTGCAAGTTTCCTTGTCTGCCTGTCAATCGGGTGGCACGTGCTGGTACTGCTGGCAGCCACTGGCTGGCAGCAGGCAAGCAAGGGAGCGGCTCCAGCCAGCCGCCCTTGCCTGGGCGTTGGCCTGTGCCAGGTTGAGAGGGATGCACTGTGGGTTGAGGGTGCCGGCGTTGGACTGGGCCACAGCCTGTGCCACGGCGTTGGCGGTGCTGCTGGCGCCGCCCAGGGCGGAGGCCTGGGCGGAGGCGGAGGCGACTGCAGGAAAGGGCGGGTTGCGGGTTGGGGTGAGAGGCAGGGAAGGGGGTCGGTTGGTACTTGGATATAGCAGCGTGAGGGGCGCAGGAGCCGGAGGCAGCAGCTTTGGGAGCAGCAGGAGGGCCATCCAGGCGCCAGCAGCAGGGGAGCTCACAGGCCAGTGCGGAGGCAGTCTCCTGGGGGCACCGGCGGCAGGCGTTGGTGATGGCGCTGGCGCTGGCGGAGGCGATGGCGGAGGCGGCGGCGGAGCCTCCCGCAGCCTGAGCCTGAGCCTGCATGTCAGTTTGGGCGGGTGGGGCGCGGCAGTGAGGCTCATGAGAAGGGACTGGACAGAATGGGAGTCGTTGATGCCGGCATGCAAGCCAGGACCACAGCACGCACAGCGTGCGGACGGCGCCCACAGCCTGAGCTGGTGGGCTGCCTGGCGGCAGCCCAGCCCGCCTGTGCCAGGTTGGCAGCTCACCAGTGCGGTGGCCAGGGCCTGGGCGCCGGCGGTGGGGTTCGTGCAGATGGCCTGGGTCAGTCCCTGCGAGGAAGGAATGCATGGCAGGTGGGCAACAAGGGCAAACAGGCCAAGGGCCGCCCTGCAGAGCTTCCAAAGCGCCACATGGCACCGTTGCCGCGCCAGCACGCCCACCTGGGCAAAGGCATCGGCGGAGGCCTGCGCGGTGGCGCCGCCCCTGGCGCTCGCCTCGGCGGCCGCCTGCGCTACCGCCTGCCCGCGGCCCTGCGGCAGCAGGAGGCGGGGAGCGGTGGCGGCAGCGGCGGGCCGCGGGAGGGCGCCGGGCGGCTGGCTGATGGGGGGAGGCGAGCGGCCACCTGCGACATGCTTTCTGGCAACCCACCTGAGCGATTGCCTGTGCCGTGGCCTCAGCCAGCGCCTGGCCCTGGCCTGCAGGCAGAGAGGTGCGCAGCTCGCTGGACTGGATCACGCTTCGGGGACAGCTGGCAGCTGGGGCATGCTGGCACTGCGCCTGCACGTCGGTTCCCTCGACTCTCACCCTGAGCCTGCGCTGTCGCGGCGGCCTGCGCAAAGGCGTCTGCGCTGCCCGATCCGGCGGCCTGAGCAAAGGCCTGGGCGTTGGCGGAGGCGGAGGACTGCAGCAGCTTGCGGTGGTCTGCAGGGGCAGGGCAGGAAGGGCAGGCGGTGTGTGAGCGGCGTCTCAATCCGGCCTTGCATCCGCGGCGGCGGGACCGGCGGGCGGCTACCCAGACGGGCGTCTCGCGCCATGCGAGCTGCAGCAGCACGCTCTGTGCCCCCTTGCGCCTCCCGGAGGGGCTCAGGCAGAGCGTTGGAAGGGCGATCAGCGGCTGATGGCGAAGGCATTCGTGCACGCTTCTCAGGCGCGATGGCAGTCCCGGCGGGGCCCGCACGGGCCCAGCGCGATCAGGCACTGGCATCAGCGTGGCAGCAGGCCGTAGCCAGGCTCACCAGCAGCCGCGTGGCCTTGCAGGGCGGCCGCCAGGAGCAGCAGGATCAGGCAGGCGCTCTTCATCCTTGCGATGGTGTAGATGCGGCGTGAGTGAGTGAGGAATGAAGAGGGAGGAGGCAACGCGCCATGGCCTTTTCTATACCTACCGCCCGGCCGTTCCGAGAACAGCGCCGCTGCTGCAGGTGGCTTCCGCAGGTGGACGGGGAGCGCTGGTACAGGCTCGGGCAGTGCACGAGGCGACAGAAAAGGTTACAGCATCATGAGAAGGACTGGTTGTGGGCAACCTGGTAGGTGCCGCTACGGTGCCACCGCCGCCAGTCTCCGCACATGGCTGCCCCGTGTGCCATTGCAATGCCAACTGCACCCCTCGTATCATTGAAAAATGCATATTTGATCGCAACAAGTCATTCCAGATGAGCGCAACGCCTTCACGCGACCAGTTAGCGCCGGCGCCCACCGGCCGGCTGGCGGCGCCTTGCACCTGTGCCAAAACCGAACCCTCGACATCACTTGTGACGCTGCAAACGCCCTTAAACCGCAATTACAACCTAAAGAGAAGACCCCGCCATTCCCCGCCGCCCGAAACACAGCGACAACACAAATGCGCTCTGTTGCCCTCTGCTCGCTTGCCCTGCTGCTGGCCCTGCACGTAGCAGCGGCGGATGATTGCATGGAAGGCATGCGTCCCGTCTTGGAGTCTGAGGTTGAGCCAGCGCTGATGATCGGCCTCGAGGGGTGTGTGCCCGCCCCACGCCCCCACCCCACCCCCCACACCTAATGATGCTCTGAATGGCCCCCCCAAACGGCTAAAGTGCCGGCGGGCAAGGCGCCGAAAAGCGGATCAACTGGTTGAGCGCGCTTGGAATACCTCGGCCGGCCGCCGCGCCGGCTTGCCGCCGCCCGCTCTCCCAACACTGCCTGCCTGCTCCTTTGCCTGTGCAGCTGGCAGGATCACGCCCACGAAATCTGCGACTGGCTCCCCGTGTGGATCACGCCCGAGGGACTGGACTATTATGAGACGGGTGCGCAGCTGCAGCAGAGGGACTGTGTGCGGTGCGATGGCGGCCCGCAGCGTGCTTCGCCGCGCCTGCCTGCCAGCGCTGCCAACACGAGGCCCCCGAGCGGCAAGCCCTTGCTATGAGCTGGCCACCTTTGCGCTGCTATTGGTGGCAAGGTGATCCGTCCTCACCTGCCTGGCTTGCCATGCCTGCAGAGATAGTCCCGGTGTGCATGGACAATGAGGGAATGTATCAGTTTACCTATCAAACCATGTGAGCGTGGCTGGCAGGCAGAGCTGCTGCTGCCGATGCCATCCAGCCTGCTGCGGGCCTGCTGACATCCACGCTGTTGCTGCCTTCCACCATGCTGCTACGGCTGCGGTGCGCACTCTGCTGGCAGTGCACCTGACTTGCTTCGCGACTGCCGCCGCTCCCGCGTGCCGCCACCGCAGCAACCCGTGCCAGGAGAACGAGAAGACCACCGGGCAGTTCACTATGGACACAAAGCCAGACAATTGCAACAAAACCTGGGTGCTCACCACCGGCCTCAACCCGCAAGCGTGAGCCGGCAGCAGGCGCACCGTGCCAGGCAGCCTCTCCCTGCTGCCCGTCCCGCCGAAGCCCTCCCTCCTCCTCCAGCCCCACAAAGCCTGTCCCTGCCTGTTGCTCACGTAGCTCGCTGCACCCGCCCCCGCCGCCGAGCGCCCTGCCTGCAGGCTTGTGTTCCCGGCAGACGCCAACTCCACCACCCAAGACGTCGCCTGCCCCGTCGGCTACAAGCCCGCCACCGAGGAGGAGCGGGAGGAGAGGGTGAGGCAGCTGCTGTGGGAGACGTTTGTGGATGCGGCCAACACTGGCAGCATGCAGCATGCTGTCGACCAGCTGGATGAGGCCTGGTACTGCCGGGATCCCGGTGGGTGCTGCCAGCCGCGCCGCCCACTGTCTGGAACTGCAGCCAGCTGCGGCATCCGCTGCTTGCTTGCTGCTGCTGCTGCCGCTGCTGCTGCTGCTGCTGTGTGCTGCGATGTGTGCTTCCGGGCCACTCCCCAATACCCTGCCCCGAACCTGTGGCCCTCCGCTAAAAACCTGCTCGGCGGCGCTCCATCCAGGCTTCAAGCGCATCGAATTCGATAACATGTCGGGTTGCATCGAAACCGACGTGAGCGCAGCAGGCCTGCCCGACCCCTACCTGCCCACCTACTTGCCCCGCCGCTGCCACCTGACGCCTGCGTGCCTAATCGTCCCATCTCCGCTCCCGGGCCTGCCCGCCGGGGCCTGCTGTGCAGCCTCTCGGCAAGCCCAACATGTTGGCACAGGGGACCGTCCAGTGGGTGTGCTCCCAGCAGGCCAGGATTCGCACCATCAGTGAGCTGCCAGCCCGGGTGGCGGGGCTGTAGGGGGCACGGCGCCGCCAGGCTGGGAGCCGCCCTGCCGCCGCGTGGAACCTCTGAGATCCAGGAGGGGCATATGGAAGCGTCCTGCGGGTGCACACGCGTGCGCTCCCTCTCTGCTGCAGCCCTGCTTGTGGCCAGTGACTACGAGATGAGCTGCCGCTGGGTCACCGAGATCACTCCCGACGAGTGAGGAGGAGGAGGGGGAGGGGGAGGGAGGGAAGCCCGGCGCCCTGGCGCCCTCCCGGCGCACCTGGCGGCGCCCCTGGCACCGCGACGTGACCCGGCAACACTTCCGGCATCCTTAAATAAGGCTCTTGCATTAAAAGAGAGGCAACCAACAGCAGACGGCATGCATGATGCCAAGCTTGTGTAACAGCAGCATGATTTGATAGGCAGGAGACCAGGAAACACCACAGCGCAAGTCTAGCACACGCTCCCACGCGCCGCAGCACCGGCACTTGCGTTGCGGCTGCCGCTGCCGGCAGGAGGGAGGCTGGCCTCACATCGCATCGCAGACTGGGGCGTGCTGGCTGTCCCCGGGAGCAGAGTAGGGATTGGAGGCCCTGCAGCCATAAGCGAAAGAGCCGTGGCGAGTCGGAGGGCCGGCGCCATCAGAGCCGGCAGGCGGTTCTCATGCTTGCAGCAGCTCACGATGGGTGCCTGATCCCCCTCGCTGGCGCAGCCTGCTTGCGCCGGCAGATGCGCCACTCACCCGTCCCGGCAGGCGGCGCTGTCGTTGCAGACTGCGGGCGCCTGCGTGCGGCACAGGTCCTGGCCCTGCTCCCCGGCCGCGCTGGCGGCGCCGCCCTCAGCAGCCTCCTCAGAGTCATGGTCAGCGGTGGCAGCGGCAGGCTCAGACTGGGGCGGGGCGGGGCCGACGGTGAGGGTGAAGGTGCGGCTGGCATCCTCTCCCGTCTCAGGTGGGTTGGACTGCACCACCAGATAGTACCTGCGGCAGGGTGGTAAGCCATCCAGCAGGCTCTGGCGAGTGGCAGTTGGCAGCAGCGCTGGGTAGCGCTCTGAGAAGGCGAGCAGGCAGGCGTGCCAGGACATGCCGTCCGTGCAAGGGGCCTGTTTCCGTCCCTCATGCCTGCGCCCCACCCCGCAAGCAGCCTCTCACCAGTAGCCGGGGCGGGTGTCAGCGGTGGCCCTGAAGCCATAGGCGCCGGTGTCGCAGGGGTGGTGGCCGCGCGGCAGCTGGCAGGTGCAGCCCTCGGCGGGCGCGTCGGCGCCGTCCCGCTGCTCCAGCGGGCGGGGGCAGGTGAGGAGCCAGAGGTTGTGCATGAAGTGGCCCGAGTTGCACAGGGAGAAGGCCAGCGGGCCCTGCTGGCGGGCCGCCCAGTAGGCCAGCACCAGCTTGCGCTGGGCGGCAAAGGTGGCGGGGGTGTAGCCGCACAGGCCGGCCGCGCCCTCCGCCAGCGCCAGGTGGCCGTCGGCAAGGCTCAGGGCGCGGGAGGCGGTGCCGTTGTACACCATGATGGCGGAGGTGAAGTCGCCTGCAGCTTAAACACGAGGCAGGCGCGGGGATTGGCGTTGCGGCAGGGCAGGCAAGGCGCAGATAGCGGCGGCACCGCTGAGCCTGCCCTCCTGCCGCTGCGCTCCTGCCGGCCGCGCCTCTCAAAGGCGTCCTACTAGCATTGAAATTCGCCGCTACACCACTCGAAGCAAAGCGTTTGGCCCGAACGTTCACCTGCGGCCGCAGCATCACACCATTGGGCCGCCGCCAGCAGCGTGGAGAGCGCGAGAAGGAGCAGGCGCTGCATTGCTGCGAACGTTTCGGCAGATAGAGGCACAATGAACGAGAAAAGCGGCGCAGCGCAAATCAATCCGCCCCTGCATCTGCGCCGGCGCCTTTCCTCTGCCGGCGGCGGCCGTAGGATGTTTTGCCTGCTGGGTCTGGGGTGCAAGGATTACATTGCCGGATGATCTCACGGTTGGGTTCAGGTTTATTGGGAATATTCAGACAGACAGAAAGACAGACACAGTTATTCCAGTGCTGCTTGCAGGGTTTGGGGGTACAGGAGGTGCAGCAGGAAAGGCGGGGTGCAAGGGGGAGGTAGGAACAGAATCAGGTTGGGGAGCACTCGCGGAGCACAGTGTGTGTGAATGAGAAGCCAGTTGTGAAAGAACAATACTGGATGCACCACGGAGCCGGTGCAGCACCGCTGGTGCTCCCGGCGGGACGAAACGCCGGCGGCGGCGGCAGGCCGTCTCACAGCTTGCCCAGCCTGCGCAGGCGCGCGGCGCACGGCGCGGCGCTGCGCCACCGCGCCGCGATGGCCGCGTGCCGCCCGCTGGCGCCGCGCAGCAGCCGCTCCGCCTGGCCCTCTGCCAGCGTGAAGTCGATGTCACTAGCGGTGACGGGTGAGGCGGTGGTGGCGATGCGCAGCCCGCTTTGGGAGCGGGAGATGTCAAAGGTGAGGGGCCAGGCGGCCGCCACGCGGGCAGCCATGGCGTGGAACACTGCGGGGGCAGCAATGGCGGTGGCCGCCATGCGTGTTGGTGCGTCCGCGGGCTGGGCGGCGGCAGCGAGGTTTGATGCTGAGCAACAGCACCTCCTCACGCGTGCACCACACATCGATCGACACAGTAGCTCATGACATCCCCAAAAGGAAGCGCGCTGGGCAGGGGACCAATCGCGCGTGCATGTGGCGGCGGCAGCGCCTGCAGGGCGGCCGAGCCTGGGCCCCACTCACTGACGAAGAAGGCGAGGAGGCGCTCCAGGGACAGGAAGCGGCTTTCCACCAGCGCCTCCATCACGCCCTGCGCCAGTTGGCAGCTCAGCCGCCACGCGCGCGGCGGCAGGCAGGACAACACGTCAGCGATGTGCATCAAAAAAGCGTCCGGCGGATATGCCGGGCGATCCAGAAACAAGGAGGAGAAGTCTCCTGCCCACCCAGGCCGCCTCCTGCCCACCCCACGGCGCCGCGCCCCTGCCATCGCGGGCGCGGGCAGGCGCCGGGCGCCAAACACAGCCTGCCGGTGGCCCGGAAAGGCGTGCAGCCAACCACCCCCACCACCGCCACCACCGCCACCCGCACTACACCCACCCGCACACCCCCACCCACACCTGGTCATCCAGCATTTGGCTCATGTGGCTGGCCAGCGATCCCATGGCGGCCCGCGTGGCGTCCGCGTTGCCGTCCGCCATTAGCGCGTCGCTGTGCTTGGCCAGCTTGGAGGTGCGCTGCCACACCCCCTCCACCTCGTCCCGCCGCGTCATGGAACTCAGGCGGTGCTCTCCCAGCACGTGGCTGTCGGCGCCGTAGGACAGCACGCTGTCGCTGCGCTGCAGGCCCTCGCCGGCGCCGCCGCGCATGGAGCGCCGCCGCGAGCCAAAGCCGCCCAGTGGCGTGTCGGTCAGGTCTGCAAGGGTAGGCTTGCGGGCCAGGTTGGAGGGCTCGCTGCCGCCGCCTGCTTCCAGGCCGCCCGCGCAGCCGCCGCCGTGCTCGACGCCCGGCGGGCGCTCATCCATGCTGGCTCCGAACGTGTCGGAGTGGTGCTTGTGCACCGCCTGCACCGCCGCGTTGCTGAGCAGGGTGCCGGCCAGGAAGTGGCGGCGGGCGGCGTGCAGGGCGTTGGGGTTGGCACCTTCAGAATGGTCCAGGCTCTGCAGCAGCTCCGCCAACACCTGCACAGGGAGGGAGGAGGTGTGGGTTTGGTGGTTGGGGGTCGGAGGCGGGATGAGAGAAGGAGACGGGAGAAACAGAAGGTTTGCGAGCCAACTGCCCAGCGGGCAGCACCATTCCATCCCGACAGCACGGCACAGCACGGCACAGCACGGCACAGCACGGCACGGCACGGCACGGCACAGCACAGCACAGCACTGCACTGCACAGCACGCTCTGTCCAGGTTCGCCTTGGGCCGTGTGGTGGGCAGCACCAGGTGTGTGGTGATGTACTCGTTTGTGAAAGGGTTGTGCCCCAGGGTCAGCACCTCGGGCTGCGAGCCAAGGCTGGCGATGACCTTGGCTTGCAGCAGGCCGACTGCGGGCCGCGGCAGAGGGGAGGTGCAAGGCTAGTCAGGTGCAGGCAGCCGAGGGTGGGTGGGTGTAGCCCAGATGCGCTGCATGGCATGCGGGGATGATGCCACCCCTGCCTGGCAACCTTGCAACCCCGTTGGCTGGCGCCGCCAGCTGGCGGCAGCGCGGCAGGCGCTACCCCACCCCACTCACGCAGGATCCAGCTCTCTGCCATGGTGGGCGAGTAGAGGCGGCCGTCGGGGCGGCCGATGGCCAGCAGGGTGCCCCTGGCCACGCAGTGGGTGAACTTGTGCACCAGGTGGTCGGCAGGGTTGGCTCCGTGCACCTGCGAGGGTGTGCAGGCAGCGGTGTGGGTGGGTGCAGGCAGCGGTGTATGTGTGTGTGTGTGCGGCAGTGGTCGGGGTGGGCAGTGATTTGGATGTGGTGGGCGGCAGGGGCGATGGCCGCCAGGAGGCCGAGCAGGCGCTGCGGCAGGACGGCCTCCGGCAGCCAGCGGCACCGTGCCTCCCCGCAGGCTGCCCGCTACCCGTCGCCCGGCACGCCTGGGCCCAGCCGGCGGCAGGCGCGCCATGCACGCAGGCATGCGGCGGTGGCACGCCCTCGCGCAAGTATGCGTGAGGCATGCATGCAAGGCTGGCCTCACCTCTACCGAAGCTATGCCGTAGGAGAGGGCAAACATCTTGGACACAAAGGCCTCCACGCACTGGTGCACGTAGGGCACGTCGGCTACCACCAGCGTGCGCCTGCCCCAGCGGGCTAGCAGCGGGCGGCGCTGCACCAGGCAAGCCGCCAGGATGCCGCACCAGATGTAGATCCTGCGGCGGCGGGGCGGGGGGCCATTCCTGGGGGGCCAGTCCCGCAAGGCAGCAGTAGTAGCAGTAGTAGGCGCAGCAGGCACAGCAGGTGCAGCAGGCACAGCAGGCACAGCAGGCACAGCAGGCACAGCAGGGGCTCCGGCCCTCACATGGAGTCAAACACGAGGGCTACGCGGCCAAGGGCATCCACCAGCGACGTGGATGCGCCGGCGGCAGCCGTGATGGCATCCGTCACCGCATGCACCACCTGCACCGGCAGCGGCGGCGCCACACGCTTGCTGCGCGTGCCACCAGCATGCGGCAGGGGTGGAGCGGAAGCGCAGCAGCCGCCCCAGCGCCACAGCCCGGCACCCCGGCACCGCGCATCAGCGCTTGCACAACTCTGCTGCGCGTGGCAGCTATTGCGGCAGCTGCCGAGCAGCTGCCAGGCACGTCCACCCACCGGGTATCCAGATATCACGGTACCGGCGATGTAGGCGGCAGCCAGCGCCCAGGCCCAGGGCCCCTCCAGGATGTGCAGCGCCCAGCGGCGGCCCGCCGCCACCAGCGAGTCGTGGTGCTGGCTGGGGACGGGAGCCCCCGCTGCGTCCACGCCGGTCAGCGCAGGGCTGGCCCGCTGCACCACAGGCACGGCAGAGGCAGGAGCGGGTGTGGGCGTGAGCCGTTGCTGCATCAAGCGTGTGTCAGCTACCTACTGCACATCCACTCCTGCCCCAGCCGGCGGCAATCCGCTGCGCATGACGCGTGGCGGCCCTGGTTCCCGCGGCCCTGCCACCAGCGCTCCGGCTGGCTGCCGGCCGACACGTCGGCCAGCCCGCCTTGCCTGCACAAAGCTGTCCCGCGCCACCCTTAGATCCAGCAGATCCTCCACCGCCAGCGCCAGCCCAAAGGGCGGCAGCCCTGAGGCCAGCGCGCGGTTCCCGCCGCCGCCGCAGGCGCCGCCCCCGCCGCCGCCGCCGCCGGAGGCGTCTGCCGTGCCCAGCGCGGCGCCTGTGTACAGCAGCAGCTCGGTCAGCGTGTGGGCTGTGGCAACCACCGAGATGCTGGCGGGCTCTGCGGAGCGCCACCCTGCCTTGGTGTCGAAGCAGCGCTCGCAGAACGGCGCGTCGGGTGACAGCCGCTGGCCCAGCACCAGCGCCATCTTGGTGTCGATGCAGCCGCTCTGCGAGGCGGCAGGGTGTGGACGGGGTGGAAGGGGAGGTGGAGAGGCAGGGGACGGCGCAGGGAGCGCGCTGGTCCCGGGGGCGGCAGGGCGGCAGCGGCAGGAGGCGGGGCAGGCAGGCAGGGCACGGGGCAGGGCAGGCACGCTCAAACACCGAGCCTCCCTGCTGCCACAGACGCTGCCTCCGCTCTCCTCGCATCCACACTCTGCAGCCAGCCGGCCGGCCTCTGCTCACCATGGCAAACACGCGGCCCGGCATCATGGCGTGCAGCAGGCGCACGGCGTGGATGGTGGGGAAGGTCTGGCCGGAGTGTGATATGGCCAGCGCAATGGCGGCGTCCATGCGGGCCGAGGAGCGGCAGAAGGGGAAGCCGGTGGCGGGCACGCGCCCGCGGTTGATGCCCAGCACGCCGATCACCTTGTTGGCGGAGATGGCGGCGACGCGCAGCCCCGGGAACAGCGTCTTGAGGTCAGCCGCAAACTGCTCGGCCAGCCACAGCGACACCTCCACCCCCACCAGCAGCACATCCACTGTGGCCGGCACCAGGCCTCACCAGGCGGCCAGGCAGATGCGGTCGGTATCCAGCGTGCAGATGGCAGCTACCCCGAAGCTGCCCTTGCCCTGCCGGAGGACGCGCACCAGCGCTGCAGCACGCGGCATGCACAGCAGGGAGTAATGGGCGCCGGCCAGGCGCAGGGCAGGGCAGGCACACCAGGCTGTGCTCTGCAACTACCGTGCGCGAAGCGGGTGGCAGCGTGCCAGGCACGCAGGCACGCCACCCTTGCTGCTGCTCAGCGCCAGAAAGCACGAAACGATAAACAACCAGCAAGATGGGGAGCTGCTGCCGCTTTCAAGTTACTTCAAAAGTTATCTCTATAACGTTTTCCCCTCACCTGTGTGTAGGTCTGCATGGATGAAGTTGTGCAGGGCTGCTGTGGCTAGGGCCTCCGGGCTGGCGTCTCCCATCCAGGCCGGCAGGCGCGGCGTGGCACTGCTGGCCCCCTTGTCGCACAGCGCGGAGCGCAGCGCGGCCGCTAGCCGCGCCGCCAGCCCGCGCGCCCCCGCCGCGCCGCCGACGGCCGACAGCAGGCGCCGTGCCTCGGCGCCGGGCGGTACCACCCGCCGCCGCACCTCCTTGACCTCCTCCAGTTCTTTCCAGTCGCCCACGCCCCAGGCCACGCCCAGGCGCGCGGTACTGTCCCGCGCCGCCAGAAAATCCGCAAACGCTTTGTCCAACACAGCGCCCAGGGCCGCCAGCTCAGCAGCGCTGGCCACGGCGGCGCCCGCCGCGACGCCCGCCTCCACATCCTCCGCGATCGCGCCGCCGCCCGCCACCTTGCCGTTGCCGGGAGGAGGGTGCGTGTGGCCGTTGCCGTTGCTGGGAGGAGGGGGCATGTGGGCTGCGCGGGCCAGCGACGCCGCCGCCGGCGTGGCCGCCACGGCCTCAAACGGCACGCCCGCTACCTCCACGAGCGCCAGGCGCAGCGAGGCGGCCCACATACCCTGGGTGGGGTGAAGGAAGGGGTGGAAAGAGTGGGGCCTTGGGTGCTGGGTGCTGGATGGGGCACCAGCGAGGCGTCAGCCCTACTGGCAGCCACCCCACCGCCACCCTGTCAGCTACCGCCTGATTGTATCAGGCTGTCCCAGCTGCACCGGATGTGCCAGGCTGCACCAGCTACCATACAGCTACCACACAGCTGCCATGCAGCTACCGGTAACGGCTGTACCGCCCCACCTGGGTGCGGTGCAGCTCCAGCATGCCCGCGATGTTGATGCTGTCGCACTTGGCCGGCGGCGGGCAGTCCAGGACCGCGGCCAGGAAGCGCGAGATCTCGTGGTGGGTGCGGTACCATCCCGCCGCATCACGGGAGAAATCGTAGTCGCCTGCAGGCAGGGTTGGGCGGCAGGGGAGGCGGCAGGAGGTGGGTGGGTTGAAGCGAGCGTGGTGTTGGCTGGACGTCAACCGAGGCGGCGGCCTGGCGCCAGTGGCGGCAGGGAGGCGGCGGCGGCAGGGAGGGCACACACAGCGCGCACCGTTGTGGTGTAGATGCCGAACTGCTCGATGCCGGGCACGACCGCGCCGGGGCGGCTGGCTTTGGCGCGCCACACGGCGGCTGGCGCCGGGGGCGTCCACTGGTGGGGGTGGGACTCGGAGGGGAGGGGGATGGAGGAGGTGGCAAAGCGGGTGTGGCCTGCAAGCGCACAGAGGAGCAAGCGGCCGGTCGCAGCAGTGGGGTGAGGACTGATGCAGCGGCAGGCAGAGGCTGATGGGCAGCGGCTGGCAGGCGGCGGGGGCCAGCGGGGAGCGTCAGCAGGGACGGCGGCAGCGGGTGGTCGGGCACAAGTGGGGGGGAAGGGGGGGCTAGGCAGCCCACGCACCTACAAACAGGCCGTAGCCGCCGGGGTGCTGCGCGCGTGGGCCCGTGGCGCGGCGGAACTGCCTGTCCAGCAGCACCGCCAGGCTCTGCCGCTTGCTAGGCGCCACGCGGCGCCGCACGCCCGCCACCTGCAGCCAGGGCGCGGCCGCCAGGCCGCCGGCGCCGCCGCTGCGCTTTCCCTTGGACACGAGGGTGACCAGGCCACCGGACTGGGCCCCTCTCATCATAGAGATGGTGCACTGGCGCTCCAGCACTTCCAAAGGGTCTATTCCTGCCTCGGCTGCTGCCGTCATGGAGGCCAGCAGCAGGCCCAGGTTGCCGCAGAAGAAAGCGTGGATGCCGGGGGTGCCGGCCCCAGAGGCGGCACGCCCGCAGAGGTCGGTGGGCAGCGCGCAGGCCAGCACCAGCAGGCTGGCGCAGCACGCCGCGTGCAGAGCCACGGCCAGGCCGGGGGGCGTGGCCGCGGCCCACGTGGCGTGGGCCCAGCACGCCGCCGCCGCCAGCGCCGCGCTGGCCAGCCAGCCGGCGTGGCGCGTCCACCACAGGGCGGCGGCGCGGCTGGTGCCGGCGCCAGCCCTGGCATCCGCGGTACAGCCCTCAGCGGCGACAGTCACGTGCGGCAGGTGGTACCAGCAGGACGCCTGGTAGCCAGGCGGTCGAGGGTCCAGCACTCTCAGGATGGCGGCAGGGCCTGTGCGGTCGGGGGATAAGAGTGAAGGGCAGAAGAGTCGATGAGGCGCTGCAGCGAGCTGCCAAGGGCATCGCTCGCTGCCAGGCAGCGGTTGCAATCCGATAGGCAAAGCAAGGCCGGCCAGCCAGTCACCCATCAGCGGCAGCGGCCAGGCAAATGGCGGGCAGCGGGCAGTGCGCCGCGCACCCGCACGCATGTGCGCCGCCAGGCCCAGCACGCGAGCGGTGAGCAGGTGGGCCGCCTCGTGGGCGGCCAGCGCGGCCGCAAGCGCCGCTGGCGCCGCCGCAAGCCACCACGCCACCTGCACCAGCAGATGAGTCATGTCCGCCAGCTCCGCTGCAGAGACCTGCGGGGCAGCGGCACGGCGGATGAAGAAGAGTGTTGAGCCGCTGGCAGCGGGGTCACCTCCGCCCCTGAATCCCGGCTGGCTGCCGGCAAATGCCAGCCTGCCTGGCAGGGCCCTCCAGCTGCCCACCCCAGAGCCGGACCACGCCTTGCACTTGCCTCGCAGCTGGGGAAGGGCTGGGAGCGCTGCACGGCCAGCCGGGCAGCGGCGCTGCACGGCGGGACGAGGCGGTGCAAGGGTGAGGCCTGGCATTCGCCAGTGGCCCATCCTGGTGGCAGAGGCTGCGCACATGCGGTAATGTGGTGTGCTGTCCGAAGCGAACAGTGCACTGCTGCGGGCGCTCGTCAGCATACGGCGCAATGAGGTTGGTGGGTGTGCAAGCGAAGGGGGGGGGCGCCGCCCAAACGGGCGGTCACGCCGGCGAGAGGACCCTCCGCCACCAGGGTGGCCCGCATGTTGCGCGTCGTACCCCGCTGCTCCATGGGCCCCCGAAGGCCTGCCACAGTCGCTCACCAGGCCATGAGCGCGCGGCATACGGGGATTTGCGCCACCATTGCTGCCGGGACAAGGGCTGCCGTGGCAAGCTGTCAGGGAATTGCGGGGCACTGGCGTCGTCAAGCTTGAATCAAGTGGTGAAGCGCTTCATCGCAGGAAACCAAGCAGTAGGGCTCCCAGGGAGCCTGTGAAACCGGCCAGGACAGCGATAGCAGGCTTGTGAGGTTCCAGGAATCCGTTCAGGAGGGTGATGAGGCTTGTAGAGGAGGGTTTCCATCTTTGGGATGGGCGAGGGCGGAGCCCAGCTTCTCGCGCAACTCCCACCAGGGCCGGTACTATCTTCACCGAACGGCTTTGCTGTGCTTCGGCAGAGGTAGGATAGCAGGAGAAATGGTCCACACGCTCGGCAGGACCCTCCTCCAGTGGCAGTGGCTCCGCCGTGCTCGGCAGCGCCACTGCCGGTGGTGGGTCGCTGCGGTCCCCTGAGGAGGGTGTGCCGCAATGGCAGCATTGGAATCAAGGTGCCAATCGCATTCTGTCTTCTTCCTATGATACTCTCGTCGGTCAATGTACTGCAGCCTGAAGGCTGAGAGGATGCGCCAGGAGCGAGGCGGCGGCCGACACGTCATCGTGCCCGCCACCTCTGGTCCTTCCGAAGGAGTCCTCAATGCAGCGATGCGCTGTCGGCGGAGGGTGCTGCAGTGGCTTGCCCCTGCCTGTGCAACCTCCGGATCTTGTGCCCGCATCAGCCAAATACTGGAGCTAGCTAGCTTGATGGGAGCTGCGGCCGCACCCGCCCAGAAGGCACCTTGGCCTGCCGCCACCTGGCGGCACCCATATGTGTATAACCCAGCTCCTGAGGGGTGCCTGCACATGCAATTCGCGCTCCCCTCATCCAAACTGTCCCTCAGTTTCGGTAGGCCAGGCAGCAGAGGCAGAAAGATGGCCAGCGACGGTGGGTTCCCTCGCATGTCCCCACCCACCACACAAAGTCCGGCCCTGCACCTTCGGATCATCTTTCCGACAGCCCAGGCTGCCGCATTGCCTCCCCCCCCGCCGCATGCAGGCTGCCAGCCTGTGGAGTGGTCGGGGCGTGGGGGCTTCACTCACCTCCTCCACCACCCTGGCTTCGTCAAGACGGAGACCTATGGAAGCGCAAGTGAGACCGAGCGCATTGGCCTGCGGCCGCCCCGATGCCGCCGCCGCCCCGCCACCTCCGCTTCCGCCACCTCCCGCGGCCATTCATCGAGCTCTCTTCTTTCCCTCTTTGTCAGGGCACGCCCAGGGCCCGCAGGAGCAGGAGGAGCATCAGGCGGCCAGCACCAGCGGCAGGGGCGGCGACCGCACAGGGGTGTGGAAGGGGCCGGCGCCTCGGGGCTATGTCGCCGAGCCAATGCACGTGAGCCAGCTGCCTGCCGCCGTCGATGCTGCCACAGCTCTGTCGCGTTGCCTGGCCCGGGCTGCCGAGGGCAGCCATGGACACGGCGACAGGCGGTGAGGCGCGCTGCTGATGGCGGCTGGTGCTGCCGCTGCGCCTGCCCCTGCGCGGGTTGCCCGTTGCAGGCGCAGGACGAGTCGCAGGCTGCCGCCGACAAGCCCATCAACGACACGCCGTATGTGCTGCTGCCAGGGGGCACCCGCATGCCGCTCATCGGGCTGGGCACTTACAAGACCGAGAGCCCAGAGGCGATCCGCAAAGCGCTGGAAGGTGTGGAGGCGCGGGCGGTGCGCCACGCTTACGCTTGCCTCCCCCTTCTTCTCCCCGCTGCTGCCTGCCCTGCTGCCTGCCTGGACAGCGCTGCTGACCTCGGCTCGCACCCGACATGCTGCTTGCCGCTGGCGCGGACCCTCCCACCGCCTTGGTTTCGTGTACCGCCTGCTGCTGCAGTGGGGTACCGCCACATAGACTGCGCCACTGTGTACGGCAACCAGGCGCTGGTGGGGGAGGGCCTCAAGGACTTCCTCGCGCAGGTGTGTGTGCCAGGCGCAGAGCAGCAGCACAGAGGCTGGCGCGGGACGCTGCTGGCTGCGCTGCCTGCCGCTGCTGCCGCCGGCAGCGTGCTGGAGCCGCGCAGCCGCCGCCGGCCAACGCCTGCAAGCCTCTCTGCTGCCGCAGGGCCGCCGTGGTGAGCTGTTCATCACTGGGAAGGTGTGGAACGATGCGCACCGGCCAGAGGCGGTCAGGTGCGGCAGGGAGTGGTTGTGGCGGCGCTGGCTGCGGGAGCCAGGCTGGCTAGCCGCGGCTGGCTGGCTGGCTGGATGGATGCTGCCAAAGCGCCCCTGCCCCCAGCCCCAGCCCTCTCGCCGTGTTGCCAGGGTCCCAAACTGTACCGCCTCGCGTGCCGCCTGTTGTGCCACCGCTCCTCCCGCCTCCTTGCAGGCGGTCTGTGGAGCGCACCATTGCGGAGCTGGGGTGCGCCCATCTGGACCTGTGCCTGGTGCACTGGCCTGTGGCATGGCTGCCAGGCACCGAGCAGACGGACCCAGAGGTCACGCTGCGGCAGACCTGGTGAGCTGGCGGCGGCTGCTCCCCTGGGTGGCTGGCCGGCCGGGGCCGTGGGCCACGGCGGCTGCTGGCAGCTGCCTTCCAGCTGCCTGGCAGCTGCAAGGCGGCCTTCAGTCTGAGACGAGCAAGCATATGCCAGGCCCGCAAAGCACCTGCACGCGTCTGCTTTCCACCCCGCCAGCCGACCCATGCCAGCATCGCCGGTGCCGGCTGCTCCGGCACCCCGTTTCCCTGCTTGCTCCCCTGTGCAGGCAGGCCATGGAGGCGCTTGTGGATGATGGTCTGGCCAGGCACATTGGCGTTAGCAACTTCAGCCTGCGGCAGGTGAGCGGCCGCCCGCTGGCGGCGCAACGGAGCTGGGGAAGCGCCGTGCCGGCAGCTCCGGCCTTGCTCGCCCCCTGCACTGTTGCAGCAGTGCTGGGCAGCAGCGGCTCTTCCGCGCGCCTCTGCTCTCCGCTGCTGGCAGATGTGTTTGGTGTTTGACACCCCGCTTCCGCCTGCTCTCCTCTCGTGCCTGCCAGATTGAGGAGGCTGGGCTACGCCCGCATCAAGCCGGTGGTGAACCAGGTCGAGCTGCACCCACTGCTGGCGCAGCGCAAGCTGGTGGGCGTGTGCCTGCGCAAGGTAGGTGGTCTGGCAGGCTGGCCGGCAAGCGGGCCGGCTGGGGTCGAGCGGGTGGTTCGCTGGCCTCGCAGTTGGATGAATTCAGGCGCGTGCTGGTTGGCGGCCTGGCACCCACGTTCTGCACCCGTCAACAAACGCTGGCCAGATGGCTGGCGACACGCGCCGGCTGGGCACCCGCCCACACACCCCACGCCGTGCCGTGCAGGGCGTGCACAGCGTGGCCTACTCGCCCCTGGGCCACCGCAAGGACAACGAGCTGATGACCCACCCCGTGTTGCTGGAGGTGGCGGCGGAGGCGGGCAAGTCGCCGGCGCAGGTGGGGCGGGCTGGCGGCTCGCGTGGCTGGCCGGCTGGCCAGCTGGTTGGATCACTGGCTGACTGTTTGGTTGGGCGGGCGGGTGGTCCCCTGCAGCAGTGGGCAGAGCCATCAGTTGCGGGGTGTTGGCAAGACTCTCTTGGGTTGCTCGAGACGGCCTCCCAAGCGGCTGGTGCTTCCTGGCTGCCTCTTCTGCCGCTCTGCAGGTCCTCCTGAAGTGGAATGTGCAGCGCGGCGTGGCTGTGATCCCCAAGGCCGGCAGCGAGCCGCACCTGAGGGAGAACATTGAGGGGCTGTTCAGCTGGAGTCTGACCTGGGACCAAAAGGTGGGGCTGGTACGGGCGGCTGGTTGGCGGCAGGCCGGGCTTTGCTAGGGCATGCAGGGGTGCTGTGGCGGGGCGCCGCATTGCCCCTGCATGCCGCTGCAGCCGTGCAGCGGCTCCCGCGGCCGCGCTGCGGACCGCGCAGTCGCTGCTCACCCATCCCCCTAGCCTCCTTGCTGGTTCCTGATGCCCCACCCGCCCGCCCCTGCCCCTACTGATCTGTCACCCGCAGGCAAAGCTGGATGCCATCGACTGCGGGAAGCGCTTCGTGGACAATGCCTGGCACACCTGGGACGATGCCGAGGAGGGCGGCGCCGCCAAGCCCAGCCGCGTGCTGTGAGGGACGGCCCGTGCTGGCTCCGCCGGCGGCGGCGCTGTGCGGCCCTGCCTGGCACTCACGGCGGCGTTTCTGTCTAGTCTGGCCTGCCGGTGCAGTGCAGCGGTTTCATGATCGGGCGCCTCAGCACAGTGTGTAAAGCAGGCGCTGGATTCCAGCAGCAAAGCCCGGGCTACCGAGGAAGATGAGGAGCAGCAGCGGGGAAGAGAGGCTGGCGGCGGCCCGCAGCGGCGGATGTGGTACTGCGAGCTGGCGATTAGCAATCGTCACCCCTGTCGCGCGCTTCTTCTTCCTCATCCGCAACACTGCGCATTCATCCCGCCGCGTTCCGCTCCGCTTGGCTCCGCCCTGTGGCCTGCCCTACTGTGGCGGCGGGGAACTTGCGCTTGCACCACAGTCGCGGTCGAGGCGCCCAACAAGCCTGGAAAGCGGCGCGCGCTGCGCGCCGGGGGTTGTTGGCACAGCAGCTGGAGCCCTCCCAGCCCCCGCTCCGCACCGCACCGCTCCGCTCGTGCCCGCCACGCCGGACCCTCACCTGCGCCCACATGTTATGTATGTAGCATGCTGAAGGCTCACGGCAGGCAGCACCAGACTGCCAGGACGGCTGTGCAGCGCTCCATGGGAGGCTGCGTCGGCCGGCTGGTGGCAGCACGGGCGCTGGCAAGCCTGCTGGCTCTGTGCCTGCTGCATGCCGCCGCACAGGCGGCAGATGCAGGCGCCGACAGCGGCACCAGAGAGGCAGGTCAGTGGCACCTCTCACCGCAGAACGCGCCTCTTCGTCAAGGGCGTAACACGAGCAGCCGCTGTATGCCGCCCCATGGCTGCTCCTACTAGCGCTCGCCTCCGGGATCCCGCCTTGCCTACCGCCTTGCCTGCCACCCCACCCTTGGTTGCCTGCGGCTTGCCCGCTACAACGCACCCGCGGCCCGCCTCACTGATGCAGAGGCGGAGGCGGAGGTGTCCCTGATGCGCAGCGTTCGGCAGGCTCTGTACGAATCCCACCCAGGGCTGGCCTACCGACTGGAGGGCTGGCACCCGGCCGACAATGTAACCCACCCCTGCGACTGGAACCGTGTGTGGTGCAACGCAGACCGGCGCATCGCAGTGCTGCGAGCAGTGTCAGCGCCCCCACAGCCTTTCGGCGTGCCCGCTGAGTGGTTGTTGTGCTGCTGCCATTTATCGCCGGTACATCTTCCCGGCTCCAGGAGCGCCCGCGGCATCCTGGCCCTGACCCCGCCCTGCCCGCCTGCCTGCCTGCCTGCCTGCCTGCCCGTCTGCCCCACCGTGCGCCTGCAGGCGGCTGGCCCCTGACTATGGAATTCCCGGCAACGTCGACGGCAGCGAGCGTGGCTAGGACGCCGTACCCAGCAGCCTGTGCCGCACACTGGGCGGGCGGGGAGGTGGCGCAGCTGGCCGCTGCCTGGAGGCAGCAGCCATGCGCTGGAGCCGCGGGCTGCAGCATGCCTCAGCCTGCCGTGGTGGCATAAGAGTTCTTAACCCTGAGCGACGGCGCTGTTTCTGAGAGACGGGAGCGCCATGGCAGCTGCCGTTCTCCTCTTATTGCCCAGCGCCGGCGTGCCCCCCGCCCCTGCCGCATGAAGGCTGACTCTGGCCGCCACGGGCACCGGCTGCGCCCCGCTCCCCGACGTCGCCCCCGGCGCCCTGCCGAGCCTTGTGTCGCTCCTGCTGGCCTTCCCGGGGCTCAGCAGCACGCTGCCTGCCAGCTGGGGTGCAGCTGGCAGCGTGCTGCCCTCGCTGGCGCGCCTCGAGGTGCAGCTAGAGCTGACGGGCCCGCTACCCGCAGCCTGGGCCCTGGGCTTCCCCCTGCTGACCAAGCTGACCATCACCGGGGCGGACCCCACACCTCCACGTCGCAAGGCCCCGGGTGGCGGCAGGCGCCTGCCGCCGCAGTGGGCTGCCGGCTTCCCATCGATGGCCCACTTGGCCTGTACGCTTTGGACCTGTCGGGCCACTTCCCACTGGGGTGGAGCAGCAGCGGGTTCCCGGCTCTGAAGACCCTGTGAGACTGCGGCCGCTACCCTGCTGCCATACGCTTGCCTACCGGCACGCTGGCATGTCCGGCTGCGTGCCGTGCCTGCCGGCGCGCCGGCTGGCTGGCTGCTGCAGTCGGTGCCTTGCAGATGCTCTTGGGGCGCACCAGCGGCTGCTCGGCAGCACCCCATCACGCTGCCGCGTCTGGTACCGGCGTGCATGCTGGTAACTCGAGGGCAATGATCTCAGCGGCATGCTACCTGCTGACCTCTTTGCGCATCACCCTGCCTTCACCGACCTCTGGGTGCGCACCCTGCCTGCCGTGCTTGGGGGCCTGCACGCCGCCTGCTCGACGCCTGCCTGCCTGCTGGGCAGCGCAGCAGGAGGCCGTGCACCGGGGCAGGGGTGTGGAGGCTTGGGAAGACGTTTTGAAATGGAGGGCGGGGGAAGCAAAGCCCCTGGGCAGGCGCCGCATTGCTGTCTCTACGCTCTGCTACCCGACACGCCAAACGCTTGCCTTTGTGCTGCAGCTGGGCAACAATCGGCTGTCCGGCACCCTGCCAGGTGCCTGGGGCGCATCCGCCACCAAGGTGTGTGGGGCAGGGCAGCGCAGCTGCCTGCCTTTCCAGCACTCCCTGCCATGTGCATCCCAGCACCAGGCCGCGTGAATGACGGTGCTTGTGGTGGGTGGGGGTGCTCTGCGGCCTCGCCCTGCCGCCTGCCACCACATCACCCTGCCCCGGCCAGGTCCTGCCACACTTTTTCAATGCTGCTGGACCCCCCTTGCCGTTCCCCTGGCCGAGCAGCTGGCCGATTTGAGCGTGTCCAAAAACCGGCTGAGCGGCCCCGCCTTCCCGCGCGGCTGGCTGCAATCCGGCGCCATGCCCAAGCTGGAGAAAGCTTACCTGAACGAAAACCCGCAGCTCACAGGGACCCTGCCTGCCAGCCTGGCGTGGTCTCAGCTGAGCATCTTGTGAGTGTGGTACACGGTTGTACTGCAAGCGCTGCGGTTCGCGGAGGTGGCGGAGGCGGTGTGTGAGGCGGCTGGGCCAGGCGCGGGAAGCTGGGCGGGCACCCGGCTGACCTTCTCCCGCCCCGCATCATCACTCCTGAGAATCCCCAATCTAATGCTTGATCTGCAGTTACGACACCGCTCCTCCCGCTTGCGCATCGCCCCATTCTCCTCCGTGCAAGGCCGCTGCGCGCCTGGCCTGCCGCCCCCTGCCCTGCAGGGATGCGCACGGCTGCGCGCTGCTCAACGGCACCTTCCCTGCCCGCTGGTACCGGGCTCCCTTTGCTGCCAGCCTGTTCCAGCTGTGAGCGCATCTCGCCGCCGCGCTGGCGGGCTGCCCGAGGGCAGCCGCATGTGCTGGGCATAGCCACGCCTGGGCTTGCCCTCCTTGCTGACCTGCCGCCTTGGCTGTTGGCAGCCACCGCAGCGGCGACGGCAGCTGCAGTGCAGCAGCAACGCACAAAACGCCTGCACGGCGGCCGAGCAGCGGCTGCCAGCGGCTTGGTTGCTGCGCCATCCGCGGCGGCAGCAGGCGCAGCAGTAGGGCGGGCTGCCGGCCTTGCACGCCCCCGGCGAGCTGGCGGGGCCGGCACCGGCGGCGGCAGAGGCCTGACAACACTCCTGACCTCTCGTTCTGTGTGACCCTGCTCTTCTGAAACTCATACCCCTCTTCTGTCAGGATTCCACTTTTGCCGCACCACCTATTTTCCAACACTGAATCCACGCTTCAGCCGTGGCTGCAGACATTCATTTTCTCCGATTCAATTTTTTGAATATTTCGGTTATTGCAATTGATTTAGTGTAAACGTGTCTCATGAGCCCGGTGACAGGAAGCTGAGGCATGTATGTGGGGGCACTGGGGGCACTGCGAGGTGGGCGAATTCTCCTTATATCAAACGGCCCAGAGCAGGCGGGGTGCTGCCAGCAACTAGCAGGGGAAACACAACAACTAGTAGGGAAAGCACAGGTGGCACAAAGTGCACGGCCAGTAGCAAGCGGGAGCGACGTGTTGCCTCCGGCCGCCGCCGCCGCCTCTGCCGACCCTTCAGCAGCTGTGGGTGCAGCCACCGCCGGCTGCCTAGCTCCTCCCTGCTCCGTTCCCTTAGCCCCTTCCGCCGTTTCAGCAGCTGCTTGCCTGCCTGTCTGTCTGTCTGTCTGTCTGTCTGTCTGTCTGTCTGTCTGTCTGTCTGTCTGTCTGTCTGTCTGTCTGTCTGTCTGTCTGTCTGTCTGTCTGTCTGTCTGTCTGTCTGTCTGTCTGTCTGTCTGTCTGTCTGTCTGTCTGTCTGTCTGTCTGTCTGTCTGTCTGTCTGTCTGTCTGTCTGTCTGTCTGTCTGTCTGTCTGTCTGTCTGTCTGTCTGTCTGTCTGTCTGTCTGTCTGTCTGTCTGTCTGTCTGTCTGTCTGTCTGTCTGTCTGTCTGTCTGTCTGTCTGTCTGTCTGTCTGTCTGTCTGTCTGTCTGTCTGTCTGTTACACCCATAAGGAGCACAGGAATGCTATGGGCCCAGCTGCGGTGCAGCAGCTGGAAAGATGAAGGCAAAATACACAAACGGGGAGAGGGAGGAGGGGTGGGGTGCAGACATAGCAAGGGGGGAGAGGAGTCTGATTGGGGCGGGTCTCCTGGGGGACAAGTGTGCCGCTTCAACCTCAGTTGCTTGCGTCGCCGCCGCCCCCCTGCTGTTGGAGGCCAGTAGGAGCGCCTCCCACGGCAGCGGGGAGAGTCCAAGGCCAAGCACGTACAAGGTGGACCCGTAGTCCACCTTCGTTGCGGCCCCCACGGCCGCCGCCAACAGGCGCACGTTGTCGAGGTGGACTGCCGGGGTGGTGGAGTGGGAGAAGCCCGGGAGGGTAAAGCCCAGCTGTGGTGCAGGGGGAGGGAGGTGTGTGTGGTGGGGTTGAGGGGGGGGTTAGGTAAGGAAGGCAGGGAAGGGAAGGCAGGCACGTTCTGTGCGCCCCCTTGCCCCCGCACCATAACCCCACGGCCCCTGCCCCGCACCACCCAAATATGGACCTGCTGCCCACAGGCACCCAACTCGATCGCTGCCCACCGGCAATCAGGCGGCAGCCTGCAGGCGGCGGCCCCTCAGCGTCCGGGCGTCTCCTGGCCGCCCATCCTTGTTCCTGTCGAAGTAGACGGCGTACTCCACGCCCGCCTCGCGGTTGCCGCCCACGTACTGGTTCAGCGTCACCTATGGACACAAAAGGAGGGCGCTGCGGTGAGAAGGGCCACACGCATTGCAAGTCCCCTCCCATTCACAGTTTGTGCATGACTAGGCGCTTCTAGCTGTGCCAGGCCTGACGCACGCTCAGGGACTTGGGGC
>NW_005435067.1:173947-183639 GCF_000147415.1 Chlorella variabilis
ATCTGGCCGCTTGCGCGCCCCATCCCCCCTCGATGGGGCCCGCCCACACCGGGGCCTCCCCCCTCCCGCCCACTGCTTTCTCAACGGCCCCGAGCCGGGGCTGCCCTCATTGCATACATAGTGCGCCTTTCCCTGCTTTTCTAGTGACCTAGCGTTCCGCACTGCCGTTTGGCCAGCCCATGCTCCCGTACCGTTGCGTTTCTCCCCAATGCGCCATGCCACTTTGCCAGTCATACACACGTTTCGATGCGTGCCCTGTCAGCTGCTTGCGTTGCATGTCGCCTTGCTCCACCCCTGTTTTATTGCTTTCTCTGCTTTCGCCCGGTTCCCGTCCCGTTTCGGCGGGGAGTCTATGTTGCAAGCTAGTTCTTGCTTTACCAGACTTTAAGCCCACACAAGCAGGGTGAATTGGTAGCCCATACCTGCGTGCCATGGGACACACACAACAATGTGAGACGGGTAGTGGAGGAAGGGGAGCAAGTTTGCGGAATTTTCAAAATGAAAATCATGCATCCACCGCTCCAGCCGCACAAACATGACCAGCAAGCAACATAAACAATTGCCTTGGGCGGCGTTCCGCACGAGGGCGGGAGCGGCGGCAGACCAGCCGCCAAAACAACCCGTCCCCCCGCCCTCACCCCACCCCTCAAAAGTTCCTACAAAGTAGCAAAGCATGCCTCCCCAACCCCCCAATGACTTTGCTGACCCCCAAGGTGCTGCTGGCAACACCATTTGGCAGCATGGTAGCCGCCCTCCAGCTGCCGCCGGCCGGGGCATGGCCGCATCAACATGGCTCTGGGCTCTGCCCTTTACCAGCTGATGCTTACATGCCCCGCACACCCAGCAGGTGCAAGGAGTTTCGGCGGGGGTGTTCCGGCGGTGCACATTGGGGCTCACCAACGACTTCGGCAGCGGCGGACACCAACCCCAGCCATTGGATACAGGCTACCGCGGCGGCGCCCTCGCAGGGCCCGGAGTTGGCCGCGCCAACCAGGGCCAGCAGCGCTGCGGCCCACAGCGCGAACAGAGGCAGCAGGCGGCGGGAATGCATCGTGGAAGGAGAAACAGGTGCGTTGAGAGGCTCCACCGTAGAAGTAGATGGATCAATAATGTGAAAGTTCCAAATGTGTGGGCGAGATTTCCTCAGAAGCCGCAGCCACCTGTCCGGTCACTCAGCTCTTCATCGGCGCCCGCCAACAGAGAGGAGGCAGCGCCCTGACCTTTGCAACCGGTACCGGCGCCCCGCTACCTGAGCCAGGCCCACACCGCAATGCCGCGGTCACTCGCAGCCCCTCTGCTCGCGCTCCTCCTTGTTGCACACCTGCACGGGTCGGCGCGGGCCCTGGGACCCATTGCTTTGCGTAAGTGGGCTCGGCCTTCTTGTGGGCGGGGCTCGCGTCCCACAGCCCTGGAGCGAGGCTGCGCCCTGCCTGCCACGCCCTGCCGCGCAAAGGCCGCGCCCTCCCATGCAGGGGCAGCGACAGCTAGCGGGCAGGGCGAGGGGGGGGAGGCTTCGTGCTTGTCCACCGTGCCCATGTGCTCCTGGCGGTTTGCTCAACCGCTGGAAAGGGCTTTGCCCCTAATGTCCAGCGCCTTTTCCCTCTTCACTCTGCAGTCATGCTCGGCGGCACGGGCCTGAGCATCATAGGTGGCCTCAATTCGGGCGGCTGCCCACTGTTTAGTGGGGCTGATCAGTGCATGTGCCGCAACATGTTTCTGAGCGTCCTCTCAGGCAGTATTGACAGAAGGGAGCCCGGTCCAACCCTGCAGTTCAAGGGCGTCAAGTGAGTGCACGCGGTGGTGGTAGCAACATTGGCTGCGCCCCCCAGCACCGGTGCCCACTGCTGCTTGTGCCCGCCCGCAGGTGCAAAGGCGGCCAGCAATGTGCGATAGGCAACACTCTCATCAAGCCTGGTGCGAAAGGCGGTGTGCAAGTGGGCAACTCGGACAACACCTACAAAACAGGCGCCGAGTGCACCGCCACCTACCAAGCTCTTATCGACGGTTATGTGCGTCTGTGAGGGGAGGGTGCATGAGGCGGAGGGAGGGCATAGCAAGCAAGCAACACCCTGCGGCTGCGCACCCGGCCGACGCAGCCAACCTGCCCCCCCCCCCCCCCCCCCCCCCCCCCCCCCCCCCCTCGTCCCCATTACAGAACAACTGCTTTGTCTCCTTCTACCTCGACAACCCTTACATCGGGTGGGCAGGCGCAGAGGCTGCGGGGAATCGGTGGGGTTGTCTCATTGAGAGGGCCCCATGCCAAGTGCCAGCCAGCCTTGCAGAGACGTGCTGCCGCATGATGAGACTTGAACCCCGCCTTTTGCAGTGAAAACGAGTTCAACGGCGCCGTCACCAACACCACCGCGTGCCCCAAGTCCCTGAGCGTGCGTCAGGCCTGGCACAGCCATAAGTACCTAGGCTTGCACACAGTGTGAATGGGAGGGGACTTGCAATGCGTGTGGCCCTTCTCACCGCAGCGCCCTCCTTTTGTGTCCATAGGTGACGCTGAACCAGTATGCGGGCGGCAACCGCGAGGCGGGCGTGGAGTATGCCGTCTACTTCGACAGGAACAAGGATGGGCGGCCCGGAGACGCCCGGACGCTGAGGGGCCGCCGCCTGCAGGCTGCCGCCTGATTGCCGGTGGGCAGCGATCGAGTTGGTTGCCTGTGGGCAGCAGGTCCGGACCTATTCTTAGATCCATTCTTAGAAAAAGCAGCCCACGATGTGGTGCAACTTGCATTCCACTGCATTGCTTTTTGCTGTTTGAGGCTTACAGTTTGGTTTCAGCAAGAGCAAGCTTGCTTCACATATTGTTAAGGTGCATAGCAGTGTAGGGGGCCCCGGGGATGAAGCAAGAAAGCAACAGGCAGCGCAGGCCAGCTGATAGGGCACCGGTCGTTCGGTGTATAAGCGGGGAGACAGCGCTGCAGGGTGTGAAGCGAGCTAAGGGAAAAGGAAAGCGGGTGGGGCAATGCATGCGGGAGAAGCCGGCAGAGCAGTGGTCGCTGAAAACCATTGCTGGTGGCAGAAAAGGCGGCGAGGCGGCTTAGCTTCTGGCGGAGAAAGCGGCGGCAGGGTTGGGGCTCAGAAAACAAGTCACCCTAGGTGAGACGCAGCGAGGCATACAGGGCGCATCCTGAACCTGAGCATGTGACCCCACCCGCCGGGAAGGCACCCTGGCCTGCCGCCAACTGGCGGCACCCTGCATGAAGCCCGACTAGGAGACTCCACCGCAGTCAAATGCAATTCGCGCTCCCCTCCTGCAGGTTGTCCCCCAGTTTCGGTAGGCCAGGCAGCAGAGGCAGAAAGATGGCCAGCGACGGTGAGCTCCCTCGCAACTCCACACCTACCACAAAATGCCCGTGTACGACACCCCAGGCTGCCGCATTGCCTCCCCCCCCGCCGCATGCAGGCTGCCAGCCTGTGGAGTGGTCGGGGCGTGGGGGCTTCACTCACCTCCTCCACCACCCTGGCTTCGTCAAGACGGAGACCTATGGAAGCGCAAGTGAGACCGAGCGCATTGGCCTGCGGCCGCCCCGATGCCGCCGCCGCCCCGCCACCTCCCGCGGCCATTCATCGAGCTCTCTTCTTTCCCTCTTTGTCAGGGCACGCCCAGGGCCCGCAGGAGCAGGAGGAGCATCAGGCGGCCAGCAGCAGCGGCAGGGGCGGCGACCGCACAGGGGTGTGGAAGGGGCCGGCGCCTCGGGGCTATGTCGCCGAGCCAATGCATGTGAGCCAGCTGCCTGCCGCCGTCGATGCTGCCACAGCTCTGTCGCGCTGCCTGGCCCGGGCTGCCGAGGGCAGCCATGGACACGGCGACAGGCGGTGAGGCGCGCTGCTGATGGCGGCTGGTGCTGCCGCTACGCCTGCCCCTGCGCGGGTTGCCCGTTGCAGGCGCAGGACGAGTCGCAGGCTGCCACCGACAAGCCCATCAACGACACGCCGTATGTGCTGCTGCCAGGGGGCACCCGCATGCCGCTCATCGGGCTGGGCACTTACAAGACCGAGAGCCCAGAGGCGATCCGCAAAGCGCTGGAAGGTGTGGAGGTGCGGGCGGTGGCCCACGCTTACGCTTGCCTCCCCCTTCTTCTCCCCGCTGCGGCCTGCCCTGCTGCCTGCCTGGACAGCGCTGCTGACCATGGGTCATACCCCGCATGCTGCTTGCCGCTGGCGCGGACCCTCCCACCGCCTTGGTTTCGTGTACCGCCCGCTGCTGCAGTGGGGTACCGCCACATAGACTGCGCCACTGTGTACGGCAATCAGGCGCTGGTGGGGGAGGGCCTCAAGGACTTCCTCGCGCAGGTGTGTGTGCCAGGCGCAGAGCAGCAGCACAGAGGCTGGCGCGGGACGCTGCTGGCTGCGCTGCCTGCCGCTGCTGCCGCCGGCAGCGGGCTGGAGCCGCGCAGCTGCCGCCGGCCAACGCCTGAAAGGTTTTCGGCCGCTGCAGGGCCGCCGCGGCGAGCTGTTCATCACTGGGAAGGTGTGGAACGATGCGCACAGGCCCGAGGCGGTCAGGTGCGGCGGGGAGCGGTTGTGGCGGCGCTGGCTGCGGGAGCCAGGCTGGCTAGCCGCGGCTGGCTGGCTGGCTGGATGGATGCTGCCAGAGCGCCCCTGCCCCCTCAGCCCCAGCCCTCTCGGCGTGCTGCCGCAGTCCCAAACTGTATCGCCTCGCGTGCCGCCTGTTGCACCGCCGCTCCTCCCGCCTCCTTGCAGGCGGTCTGTGGAGCGCACCATTGCGGAGCTGGGGTGCGCCCATCTGGACCTGTGCCTGGTGCACTGGCCCGTGGCGTGGCTGCCAGGCACCGAGCAGACGGACCCAGAGGTCACGCTGCAGCAGACGTGGTGAGCTGGCGGCGGCGGCTCCCAGGCCAGCTGGCCGGCTGGGGCTCGGGCGGCTGCTGGCAGCTGCCTTCCAGCTGCCTGGCAGCTGCAAGGCGGCCTTCAGTCTGAAGACCAGACAGCATGCCAGGGCTGCAAAGCGCCTGCACGCCGCTACTTTCCACCTCGCCAGCCGACCCCTGCCACCATCGTCGGCGCCGGCTGCTCCGGCACGCCGCTTCCCTGCCTGCTCCCCTGTGCAGGCAGGCCATGGAGGCGCTTGTGGATGATGGTCTGGCCAGGCACATCGGCGTCAGCAACTTCAGCCTGCGGCAGGTAAGCGGCCGCCCGCTGGCCGTGCCGGGCAGCTGGAGCTGGCGCCGCCACGGCTGCTTTGCCAGGGGATGCCGTGCCGGCAGCTCCGGCCTGCTCGTCCCCTCCTCCATTGCTGCAGCAGTGCCGGGCAGCAGCGGCCTCCTCCCTCTCTTAGCGTGCTTCCGCGCACCTCTGCTCTCCCCTGCTGGCAAGTATGGTCGGCGTTTGACGCCTTGCTTCCGCGTGCTCCTCCCGCGCCTGCCAGATTGAGGAGGTGCTGGGCTACGCCCGCATCAAGCCTGTGGTGAACCAGGTGGAGCTGCACCCGCTGCTGGCGCAGCGCAAGCTGGTGGGCGTGTGCCTGCGCAAGGTAGGTGGGCTGGCTGGCAGGCTGGCAGGCTGGCAGCATGATCGGGGCCGAGTTGGCGGTTTGGCAGGCATCGCGGGGGGCAGATGGATGGATTCAGGCGTGTGCGGGGTTGGCGCCTGCCCCACCCCATTCCGCACTCGCAACAAACACTGGCCAGACGGCTGGCAACACGCGCCAGCTGGGCACCCGCCCACCCAGCCTACGCCGTGCCGTGCAGGGCGTGCACAGCGTGGCCTACTCGCCGCTGGGCCACCGCAAAGACAACGAGCTGATGACCCACCCCGCTGTGCTGGAGGTGGCGGCGGAGGCGGGCAAGTCGCCGGCGCAGGTGGGGCTGGCTGGCTGGCGGCTCGCGTGGCTGGCCGGCTGGCCAGCTGGTTGGATCACTGGCTGACTGTTTGGTTGGTTGGGCGGGCGGGCCCCTGCAGCGGTAGGCAGAGCCATCAGTTGCGGGGTGTTGGCAAGACTCTCTCGGGTTGCTTGAGACGGCCTCCCAATCAGCTGGTGCTTCATGGCTGCCTCTTCTGCCGCTCTGCAGGTCCTCCTGAAGTGGAATGTGCAGCGCGGCGTGGCTGTGATCCCCAAGGCCGGCAGCGAGCCGCACCTGAGGGAGAACATTGAGGGGCTGTTCAGCTGGAGTCTGACCTGGGACCAAAAGGTGGGGCTGGTACGGCAGGCCGAGCTTTGCAAAGGCGTGCGGTATGCTGTGGCGGGGCGCCGCCATTGCCCTTGCACGCCGCTGCAGCCGTGCAGCGGCTCCCGAGGCCGCGCGGCGGACCGTGGAGGTAATGCTCACACATCCCCCTGGCCACCTTGCTGGTTCCTGACCCGCCCACCGCTCCTGCCCCTACTGGTGCCGCCCCTACTGATCTGCCGCCTGCAGGCAAAGCTGGATGCCATCGACTGCGGGAAGCGCTTCGTGGACAATGCCTGGCACACCTGGGAGGATGCCGAGGAGGGCGGCGCCGCCAAGCCCAGCCGCGTGCTGTGAGGGGCGGCCTGTGCTGGCTCCGCCGGTGGCGGCGCTGTGCGGCCCTGCCTGGCACCCGCGGCGGCGTTTCTGCCTAGGCTGGCCTGCGTGGTGCGCAGGTGCAGCGCAGCGGCTTCATGATCGGGCGCCTCAGCACAGTGTGTAAAGCATGCGCATGAGCGGGAGGACAAGGTGGCTGCGAGGTGGCCTCTTCATCTAGGCCTCTTCGTCTAGTAGTAAGACCCCCAAGCAGCCACTGGCTAAATTCCAGCAGCAAAGCCTGGGCTACTTAGGCAGATGCAGAGCGGCAGCAGGGAAGAGAGGCTGGCGGCGGCGGCGGCGGCGGCGGCGGCGGCGGATGTGGTACTGCGAGCTGGCGATTAGCAATCGTCACCCCTGTCGCGCGCTTCTTCTTCCTCATCCGCAACACTGCGCATTCATCCCGCCGCGTTCCGCTCCGCTTGGCTCCGCCCTGTGGCCTGCCCTACTGTGGCGGCGGGGAACTTGCGCTTGCACCACAGTCGCGGTCGAGGCGCCCAACAAGCCTGGAAAGCGGCGCGCGCTGCGCGCCGGGGGTTGTTGGCACAGCAGCTGGAGCCCTCCCAGCCCCCGCACCGCACCGCACCGCTCCGCTCGTGCCCGCCACGCCGGACCCTCACCTGCGCCCACATGTTATGTATGTAGCATGCTGAAGGCTCACGGCAGGCAGCACCAGACTGCCAGGACGGCTGTGCAGCGCTCCATGGGAGGCTGCGTCGGCCGGCTGGTGGCAGCACGGGCGCTGGCAAGCCTGCTGGCTCTGTGCCTGCTGCACGCCGCCGCACAGGCGGCAGATGCAGGCGCCGACAGCGGCACCAGAGAGGCAGGTCAGTGGCACCTCTCACCGCAGCATGAGCCACTTCGTCAAGTTCGCCACAAGATCAGCCGCTGTATGCCGCCCCATGCTGCTCCTGCTAGCCCTCGCCCCTCGCCGTTGCCCGCCTGCCGCCCCACCCTTGGCTGCCTGCGGCTTGCCCGCTTCAGCACGCCCGCCCCCCGCATCCCGACCCGCTGCTGCAGAGGCGGAGGCGGAGGTGTCCCTGATGCGCAGCGTGCGGCAGGCTCTGTACGAGTCTCACCCAGGGCTGGCGTACCGACTGGAGGGCTGGCACCCGGCCGACAATGTGACCCACCCCTGCGACTGGAACCGAGTGTGGTGCAACGCAGACCGGCGCATCGCAGTGCTGTGAGCAGTCTCAGCGCCCCCACAGCCTTTCGGCGTGCTTGCTGAGTGGTTGTTGTGCTGCTGCCGTTTGTCGCCAGTACACCTTCCCGGCTCCAGGAGCGCCCGCGGCAGCCCTGCCCTGACCCCGCCCTGCCCGCCTGCCTGCCTGCCTGCCCTCCTGCCCTGCCGTGCGCCTGCAGGCGGCTGGCCCCCGACTATGGAATGCCTGGCGACGTCGATGGCAGCGGGCTGCCCTCCTGCGACAGCCCGGCGGCGGCGGGCGGCAACCGCCCGCCTTTTGTGGCGCCGTTGGGCCTAGCTGGGCTGCAGTGGCTGGAGGACTTGGAAGTGAGGGGGCACTGCGGGCCTGCAGGGCAGAGCTGCCTGCCGCGGGCCTGGGTACAGCCCGGCGCCTTCCCACGCCTGACTAGGCGCGTCGGGCGTCTGTAGGACGCCGCACCCAGCAGCCTGTGCCGCGCACTGGGCGGGTGGGGAGGTGGCGCAGCTGGCTGCTGCCGGGAGGCAGCAGCCAGGCGCTGGAGCCGCGCGCTGCGGCATGCCTCAGCCTGCAGTGCTGGCGGTAGAGCTCTTAACACTCAGTGACGGCGCTGTTTCTGGGAGGCGCAGGCGCCACGGCGGCTGCCCTTCTCCTCCCATTGCCCAGCGCTGGCGTGCCCCCCGCCCCTGCCAAGTGCAGGCTGACTCTGGCCGCCACGGGCACCGGCTGTGCGCCGCTCCCCGACGTCGCCCCCGGCGCCCTGCCGAGCCTGGTCTCGCTCCTGCTGGCCTTCCCAGGGCTCAGCAGCACGCTGCCTGCCAGCTGGGGTGCGGCTGGCAGCGCGCTGCCCTCGCTGGCGCGCCTCGAATTACAGCTAGAGGTGTCGGGCCCGCTACCCGCAGCCTGGGCCCGGGGTTTCCGCCTGCTGACCAAGCTGACCATCACAGGGGCGGACCCCACACCTCCACGCCGCAAGGCCCCGGGCGGCGGCAGGCGCCTGCCGCCGCAGTGGGCTGCGGGCTTCCCGTCGCTGGCCCACTTGGCCCTGTACGCTTTGGGCCTTTCGGGCCACTTCCCACCGGGGTGGAGCAGCAGCGGCTTCCCGGCTCTGAAGTCCCTGTGAGGCTGCCGCCGCTGCCCTGCTGCCATACGCTTGCCTGCCGGCACGCCGGCATGTCCTGCTGCCTGCCGTGCATGCCGGGGTGCCTGCTGGCTGTCTGCTGCAGTCAGGGCCCTGCAGATGCTCCTGGGGCACACCAGCGGCTGCTCGGCAGCACCCCATCACGCTGGTGCACCTGCTGCTCAGCAGCACCCCATCACGCTGCCGCGTCTGGTACCGGCGTGCCTGCAGGTATCTCGAGGGCAATGACCTCAGCGGCATGCTACCTGCCGACCTCTTTGCGCATCACCCTGCCATCACCGGCCTCTGGGCGCGCACCCTGCCTGCCGTGCTTCGGGGCCTGCACGCCGCCTGCCTGCCTGCTGGCTGGGCAGCGCAGCAGGAGGCCGTGCACCGGGGCAGGGCTGTGGAGGCTTGGGGAGGCGTTTTGAAATGGAGGGCGGGGGAAGCAAAGCCCCTGGGCAGGCGCCGCATTGCTGTCCCTATGAGGTGCTACCCTGCCCGCCAAACGCCGGCCTCTGTGCTACAGCTGGGCAACAATCGGCTGTCGGGCACCCTGCCAGGCGCCTGGGGCGCATCCGCCACCAAGGTGTGTGGGCCAGGGCAGCGCAACTGCCTGCCTTTCCAGCACTCCCTGCCTTGTGCATCCCGGCCTCCCGGGCATCCCTGCGGCCCGATTTCCCCCATATCGTGGTCAAGGGGCTCGCTCTGGAGGCCGGTGGGGGCCTGGGGGCCGCAGTCGCAGCCTTCGTTTTGTTTTGCCGGGCCAGCCTTCACCTGCCAGTGCCTGACTGTGTGCCTGTGACCTGCGTTGAGATTCGGGTGCGTGGGGACGGGCGCAGCGAATGCCACCTGCGACTGACTCCTGCCCTGTGCGGCGCCCTGATGGGTGCCCGC